>NW_011336223.1:520123-565199 GCF_000735185.1 Notothenia coriiceps
CTGATAGGTGGAGAGTTGACCAATAAGCGGAGCACCTCTTTGTGATGTAGAAAAGTGTTGAAATCTGGATCCGTTTTTTTAGATCCGTTGCAGCCCCTTTTAAGAGATTTGGGTATGGAGGAAAATAGAGAGGGTTGTGTTTTCTGACACTTGGTGAGTTCCCTGGAACACCGGGGACACATATTCATGTATGAAAGACGTACAAAAGTGCATTTTGCATGATAGGTCACCTTTAAAAAAATAATAGGACCTTTAGTGACTGTTTCACAGCAGGTTGTTTGATTTGACAAATACTTTTATATCAAGATAATCTTCTCCCTATGCTTGTTTTTGCTTTTGCTGATTAAAATGTTCCCAACCTTTATACAGTAGGTGTCAAATTTGAAAATGGCTTAATATACCAATAAGTATTATGTGTGCATATCAAGGAAGAATTTTACAGTGATACTGGTAATCAGACATTTCAGCACTGTTTGTTTGGTAGCTTGACGTTGTATCTGTTCTTGCAATAATATATTTTCTTTTAAATAGCACTTATAAAATCAGCAGTAATAGAGTTCTTTATAAGCTGCAGGTATTAAGACAATACAATAATGATGTAATACAAAAAATGGTGTAGACAACACAATCCTAACTAATGTTGATAAGCCTATGGTTGCAATGCTGAGCTGTTGTGTAGAGGTAATATACGAAAGAAAAAAACATTTTGTACACAAAAAACTTTTTTAAATGTTTTGCCAAAACGAGGTGAACATGACTTAAATCCATTCTACGCCTATTTCATACCAGCAGTACAGAATGGTGAGTGAAATTAAATTTCCCTCAAAAGTAAATTGATTTAATTTAGCTGTATCAGCGTGATTTCTCTGAGTAAGCACTGCACATTGACTCCAATTCAAACAATCAACCAACTCTGTTATTTAAAAAACACTTCAATGGCTCTAAAGGATCTAAGTAATTTAAAAACCCACATCCAAGCTTTATGTTAGTCCCCACCTCAGATTCTCAGTTTTATTTATAATGTGAAGATTCAGTTTCCATAGACTCAAGCCCCCAGACGAGCTCCACAGCAGAGTACAGCTTTGCTTGTTCCCGCCCACGCAGAGTGACAGGTGATCTAGTGTAGATAGAGAGCGCTGGAATAGACTGTTCACTTCAGCATGATGCTCATATCGTGTGTGAGAGAGAGTGTGTGTGTGTGTGTGTGTGTGTGTGTGTGTGTGTGTGTGTGTGTGTGTGTGTGTGTGTGTGTGTGTGTGTAAGACACAACACACAGATATTGAATAAACTAATCAGTCAATGATGCTAGTGCAAGTACTCCATAATACTCAACAATGCATGTGTATTTATAAAACTCACAATACAATCCCTCATAGCGCAATGCTCTATTTGAGAGGGTCAACAGGAGACCCTGATGCATCACTGAGGGTCATTCACAAAGATAATGTTCTCTAAAATGGACCCACATCACTGTCTCTCTCCTCTCGTATATTATGGGTGAGTGGCATACAGTGTTCGTATGCGGCACAGCTCAATAATACCATGTTTGTGCACATCAGTTATTAATAACAGCGTCCTATTGATGCTCACGCTCTCAGCTCTCAAAAGCAGCGGTACAAAATAATTTGCCTGAGCAGCGTCGTCCAAATTGAAAGCACGGCGACGCCTGAGCTTTATGAGTTCCGTCGCAGTCAGGTTAGGGAAATCACGTCCAACACGCGGCTCAGATTAGATGTGTGATTCGGAAGGAAGTAGATGACATGCCCATTACTTCCTGAGTCATCAAGCACCCACTCTTATAACTCCCGTCTGTCCTTCATCTAATTTCTCCTTTCACTCCCGCTGTGTGTTCAAAAAATATGAGCTTAACTTGATTATTAACTTCTGAGCGTGGAATAAGTTTGGAAACGGAGAGACAGGACGTAGTGTGCAGAACTGAGTTAGTATTATTTTCATCCTTCCCCAGATAAAAGGGTTGTATAGGTGAGCTTACGCATAAGCACAGTCACATTTATGTACATACAGGAAGGATTCTGCCGCTGCCTTACTCATAGCTGCCGGGGGTTTACGTGTAGGCGGACCCTCTGGGTAGTTTCTGATCCCTCACACCACCCGAGACAGAAACAGACGGTGAGGGAAAGGGAAGAAAGAGTGAGACAGAGCAAAAGATGGCGAGGAGGTGTGTAAGAGAGAAGGAGGTTATGTAAGTCATGTGAAAAAAAAGTCAGCTGGTTGACATCTTTGGAAATGCAGCTCAGTTGTAAAGTAGACTTGTTGCCTACAGAGCAGAATGACATTAATTGAACTGTGTACAAGTCTATTTTTGAGTTTGATATTCTGGAAGAGATAGGAGAGTTACATTTTGAAGGTGCAAGAGAGCATGTCAGCAAACAAGGCATTATGTTTATTCATGAATTTATAACAGGATTACAGCAATTTAGGTGTGTGTCAAACAATATTAGAGCCCAGAGGAGTGAAAACAGAAGAGATATATTATTTGATCGAATGCCAGTCAGGTTTGACAGGTGTTGAAAACATTTTGGCATCACAATAATGGATTTAAGTTTAAGCTTTTCATTTCTGTTTGACATTTGGATTGACCTGATCTCTAATAGCGTATGTCAGGTTGCTGATTCCTCAGACAGGCGCTGCTTAGCACCTGTTCTGTTTTGAAATACTTTCTGAATGATGAGCACACAGTTCTCCTTGTGAAGCCATGCTGAACTCCCCACGAGGCCGATATTAGGCCGGAGTTACACCAATAAGGACGACTAATTACTCAAAACATCTAATCTGAGAAGTAAAAAACAAGAAGTAGTCTAACAAGCAGTCCTCCTACAGCCTGGAGATATTTAATGACCAATTACATCTGGCTCTAGTGACAGGGTGCATCACTGCAGCAGCCCCGTCATTATATTAAAGCTGCTGGATTCACACGCCCTCCGACTCTGATCAAAACCCAGATGATTCCTGCAAGAAGGCTTACCAATGCCTAGCAAGACACTCAAGAAACACTTGTAAACAAGACACCTGGAGGGGATAACTGATGAGCTTTAAAACTGAGGCTCTACCGGTTCATTCCTTGTTTTCAGTCAGGAGTGAAAGCAAGCATCGGTTACAGTTAAGGACTGGTTAAAAATGGTCTGAAATAGCAAAACTGTACATCACCGATTCATTTATATGATCAATGCCTGTATGTTCTTTCTGACAGTAACGTATTGCAAAAATGAATGAGTCATGATGACGTCTTATTTGGCATCTACACTGCTGGAAAAATGTAACAAGAAGGAAGATGACGTAGAGGCAGAACAGTCCAGAGCATTTATCTATCTCAGGGAGAAAAATGACAACAGTGCTGCTTGTAATGTCTGTATAATAACCATTTCAAGTAAGGGTGGAAACTATAGCAATATTGTGAAATATAACAGCCATGTTTTTGATACTGCGCTCAATGCCTTAGCGTCCCAACTGAGCATCCAATCTGTTACCAATTGACAATATCCTGTGTTATAATGACACTAGTGCCGCAAACCATTTTTGACACAGAAAATTGATCTGATGGGTGTCAATAACAGTCAGATCGATAAGCAGAATTGGAAGTGTCATTGGTATCAATAAAGTCTCCTCAGTTGTCTTCTCATGTTTTTAATCAGCCCAGGTTTAAACTCCTAGTACGGGTATTAACATATACTGCACTTCCCAGTCTCAGTCTCTGAGCAACAGCAGTAAAGTTGTTTCTAATCTAAAGCTGCAATCTCCCTCTACCTTCACCAGCTATATTACAATGTGTGCCCCAACAGTGCAGCAGTGCGACGTGCGTTGTCTGCCAGGAGCTCCAAGGCTTCATTGTGAAAATACGCAGCATCATCTCCGTAAGCCAGAAATTATTTTAATGATGTAACCTCTGCTTTTATGGCTTTAATGGCCACTTGCCTCCACACTTCATTACAATATGCTCCTGTACACTCCGTACTTATGAGAACTTTCCGATTCCAAGTCTGAGTTTTACAAACGTATCATCTCTCCAATTGTCTTCACATACTACTTTATTGTGTGTGTGTGTACTCCATGTGCATATCTTCACACATTAACACACGCTGCCTTGCCGTGATTTACAGTAATGTTCAAATGCCTTCCATCCATCAGGAACAAATCTGAGACAGACATGAAAACGTGAGATGAACTACGATCAGTGAACCATTACGCTTTCCTAAGCATGAGCTACTGCCACACACCATCACAACTAATGTTTCTGTAGACGCTCACACCTCAGGAATGATGATGTGTGTGATCAACCCGAGGCAGAGCAACAGCATTCATCAAACCTACTAGCTTTGTCAGTAACAAGATATTGATTTGGATCCGTGCCCAATAGAATGATGATATGTGTCTGCTTGGTTTGGCTAGCTGACAACAGTGATTTCTTTTTGTTACGCCCCTCTTGCACTCTCTCTTTAGTCCCAACCATGCCAGATCTCCCGCCTGTCCTCTCTCATCCATTTCAGAGTGTCTCTTCCGGTGTGAAGGGAGACCAGAGAGAGTAGCAGGGGCATCAGAGACGTGGCATGGAGATAAGGGTTACAGGGCTCAGCAGACAGTGTCTGTCTCTAAACCCCTCGGCCAGATGGCCACTGTCTGCCAGGGAGATGGCCCACTCCCTGGGTCAACACGTGAACATTCACACACACATCATCACACATACAATGAATGTACCACTGCAATATATTGCTACTGTTTTAAATAAAGTGTTATTTTATTATTATATATTAAGCAGTTGATTTTGTACTTATTTTTAATTGTTTGGGCTTTTAATTGTATTGTATTGGTATCAAGTTGTATTGCATTGTGATCAAACTCTTTCTGTTCTAACTAGTTTTTATTTATTTTAATATTGTTACTGCTTCCTCTGTTAAGCACTTAGGGTTGCATCCTGCATGAAAGGTGATATACAAATAAAGTTAATATTATATAATTATAATATGTGAATCACGAAAGGTTAAGTAGTCATACCGAGGAAAAGTAAAAAAAAGAAATATGCATGCGATTACGCTGAATATTGAGAGCTGATATGTGAGTTGAGCTAAAGTTAATGGCATCTCTACATTAGTAAAAATGTATAAAGAGCCATATGTGTTCTCTATCTGTGGCACATATGCGGTAACGTTGTCCATCTCAACGCTTGGCAAACACTGACTCACATGGATGGCAGCCGTGAAGCACAAGGCCAGAAAACTGAGAGACTAAGTCTGTGTTGGATGATATCTGCCCAAAGCTCCCGACTCTTTCCACAGGGAAAAGCCCCCAGATCCACACACAGATGGAGACACTCATCTTTCCTCCTCCCCCTTTCTCTCTCTCTATTCTCCCAGGCGGAGCCGTTCATCCTGCCCCCAGGACCATATGTGCCGCTTCTAGGGGGAAGTGCGAAATCTCATTGGCCAACTTTGAGATCTGGCAAATTTCCCGCGGGTGCTTTTTATTGTTCTGTTGGACCTTCTGTTTTGATGGACAGGCTGGAATGCAATGTATGTAACGCTGCGACCTCTTCTGTGGTGCCAAACTTTGAGTTTAAGTGCTTGTCAGCATAGTCTTGCACCCCTTACTGGAGGTTTAGTGCAACACAGAGAATGGAGGTGCTGTCTGTCAGCAGACGAGGCAACATTGTTCTGCCGGGGTGAGTGCAGTGCAAGATGTTGGCCCTTTCGTATTGCAGTTGAAAGCCAATTACCTCATCCAATATTCCTTTCACTTTTACAACCGCTGACGATGATTAAATGCAGTTTTCATCCAGGTAGTGGGCTATTAAATGGCCCCACCTCTGCCACTCTGCAATCAGCTCTTCATTTAATTTTTCTAAAGAAGAATAATGAAGGATTAAACGTGTAAGAATATTATATGAGATTTTCAATGGCAGACTAATAAAGTTAACCTAGAATTGACTTTTAGGTATAATAGTGTGTGATTCTTTTTTTGGAAACCCCCTAAAATAAACGGTCTTGTGTCATAGATTGCTTTTAAACGCATAAATAAACTATGATGGATTCTTTTTTTGTGTTCATTCTAGCAGCAGCAGTTATATTACATTAAATCTACCGTTTTTGGGAACCAATTGAGTAAGTGCAGATCGTATTACCATAAAAGCTGGCAGAGGACCAAGAAAATCATGATGCCAGTGTTCAGTCAATTCAGTGTCCATCAATCACAAGACAAAAATCTGAGACACTGATAAATGCTTGATATTTGTACATATGTGTACTACCATCCAGTAAGGTGAGTGAAAATGTCCATTAATCTTTTACTCAACAATCACTCAAACCATACTGATGTTTGACAAATTAAATGTGATAATTCATTGGCTGGTACAATCAGTCATGTTTCTTTGAACTTCAAGGCAAATCTCCAAAAAACTCACTTTATATGGAATTTTGTTTACTAAAGGTGCCTTTTAATATGTATTGTTTAAAGGTCATGTATGCATTCTGTGCCTGTATGAAAGGCTGCAAATTAATGAAATGTAATTCATGAACTTCTGAGTTTTTACAGCAATAAGTAGATTTTCCAACATCTGAAGTTACATATCTATCAAATCCGGGGCAAAGGAGGTTCTGTTAAGTTTGAGAAATGTCAAAGTAACTGTAACTCAACCTTGCTCTCACTGGTTCGATGTAAAATGTGCATTAACTTCTTGAATATGAGACAAAGCATCAAAGAAGGTGTCATTAAAAACGTCAGTGTGGTATAGAAGAAGGAACTACTTAATGAAGACCTTATCCAACTGGATTAATCATTTTTTTGTTGCATTCTACTGTGATGAATTCAACAGTGACAAAGTTCATTTACATTGCTAGGGCTTAAGCAACAGAATTTGTACAGTTCTTCACAAAAACATAGAAAAGCATTTTATACAAAACCTTAAAACACACCAACGTCAAGCATTCAATTTAAGTAGGTTCATTGACATTAAGGAATTTAAAAGGAATTTTGATTATATAACAGATTTAAATTATACAACAGATTATAAAAGCAGGTATCAATATTTGTATAAACCTTTGTGTTAATTTTTTCTGGTAACTCTGATGGTACTTTATTTAATACATACTGTAAATGAATCGAAATAAGTAGCCTTATAATCTTATTTGTGATTAAAACATATTTTAATACTGTAATTGCTTATTTACCATTTCTGTGGCTCTTTACATATGCCTTAAGATTTTAAACGCTAAATCAATGAAATGTACAAATATTATTATTAATATCTGTGAAGACTGCTAGATGAGGTTCACACAATAATTACAATTTATTTTTAAATGGAGTAAAATGTAAAATGCAGTGCGTTGGAGCGCAACATAATGACATAATGTACTTGCTGATGCATATCTTGTGTATTGTATATTTAAGATAGATGGAGTATATTTATATATGTTCATATTGTATATGCATTTTGTTAAGATAAGACAAATCGATAAGATAAGACAAATCAATAAGATAAGTAATGCAGGTGTCACAGCACTAACAGCAATACGAGACAAAGGCAACACAGGATAGGAAGGATAGGAAGGATAGGAGTACACAAAGATAATAAGAATGAACCATGTGAAGTTAAATGTATAACAATGCTATAAAAAGCATCATTCAAATGAATGTAATGCAATAAGAAGCATTTGACTTCAGATCACTGCCATGGCAAACAACTAACAGTCACAAAGGGTAATTCATTTGGTGTTCTTGGCCTACATCGTGCTGAAAGGAAATCTTTGCACAGTGTTTATGAAGTAAGTAGAGGATTGGTGGATTAGTAGCAAGAGAAACATTGGGTCTGAACCCGGAAGGGAACAGATCATACATGGTTCATGACTGAGTGAGATACTAAGGTGCTGTTTACACGAGAACGAAACGGGTTGTATCCGCTACTTTTCTCTTTCGTATAGCCCGTTCGTTCACACGAGGCCGTAACGGAATCGCGGAAACAGACGCCTAAAACAATAACGTGTCCCAAGGTGGATAGATCTGCGGACTGAACGCTCTTGGGGGCCAAACGGCTCCGTGTGTACGTCCTATGGCGCCTGCCTCTCCCCACCTCTGCTGCTCATTGCCGTAGCATGCTCAATAGCTATCTGTTAAATGTTCAAAACGTTCTTGTTTCACTGAAATAGCCTCAAAATCCCAAACTGACCATGCTACGGATGTTAGTGTAAAATCTACAGCTCCTCTACCACAACCATCAGCAACAAGTGGACATGGAGAACTACATGAACTACATGTTGCTTAATCCACCGCGGAGAATAAACAGAAGGGCAACCAGGCAACCATGGCAACCATCATCGGGGGTCTTCTTCGCTGCTTTTGGTGTATTTTGTGGCGGAAGTACAGCGCCACTTACAGCCAGGCATATGTACTACAGCGTCTCCAGCGGGTCGAGTGGTCTCGTGTGAAGGGACACGTTTATTGAGCCGTATCCGTGTGAACGGAAAAGTTTTTTTATATCGAATTCGGTTCGTTTGCATTTCGCTTGCGTTCCCGTGTAAATGGGGTCTAAGGAGGAGCATGGACAATTACCACAAAACAAATTAACTCGGCAGAGTGTGATTAAAACATTTTTTTGTCAAACTAATTTGCACTTACTGTAGCATAAAATTAAGGTTGCGTTGGAACAGTTGGTTCAATTTTCAGAGGACCATCAGGACTTTTGAAAATGTAATGAGGATCCAAATGGCCTCTTTCTCTCCCGTTCACATCGTGTATTTCTGACAACCCAATGCTGTCGCTGTCTGTTAAAGACCACAAAGCATTATGCAGAAACATATTACTACTCATACTCAAGAAACGATGGATAGAGAATTCAGCAAACATATTAGGTTTATATGTTTGCTTTAATGGCCCAAAGTCTGCCCATTAAATCAGGTTATTATTTGACTGCAGAGGAAAAAAGGCAGAATGCATTTGATGGAAATAATTGAAAAAAGAAAGTCATTAAAAATACTACCCTGTTTTATTGTCAAAGGTATAGCTATTCAATAGAGGGCAGAGGTTAGAGGTCAGCGAAGGGTTGAATGGATGACCTTTCAACTCTTTACTCCAGTTATAACCATAGTGCACAAGGATCATTTTTATCCTAATAGCAGCTTGTACAGAAATCAGAACACTTCATCATCCATCCCACTCACTTAATCTCCGATGGCATTTGAGGCGGGAAGAGTAAGAAATCCATAATGTTAATGAATATGCATGTGAGTGGCCATGAAGAATGTCCCCTGGCAGTACAACTCTCAACCGTCAGTTCAAGTTTTTGGGGGTGAATCATTTTGTAAGTTCACTTTTAGTGATCCACCAGTGAGGGTTGCACTGTGTGTGTGTGTGTGTGTGTGTGTGTGTGTGTGTGTGTGTGTGTGTGTGTGTGTGTGCGTGCGTGCGTGCGTGCGTGCGTGCGTGCGTGCGTGCGTGCGTGTGCGTGTGTGTGCGTCTCATATGTCAGACACAGAGATTGGCCTACTTGAAGGGGGGGAGAGTGGGTCTTTATGAGCTTCTCATGATAAGGCGGGGAGACATTAGGGTGACGGCTGCTCTAACCCATCTTCCTCATGGTCATTGTGTGGAAGATGACAGAGAGAGAGTAAGCAGATTATAATCATCCTTTATCTCGGCGTGGCCTCCATCCAGAGCGGCAACTCTTTTCTCGTCCTCTGCAAACATCCGTGTTCTGTCTGAAATGACAGAACAAGCGACCGTGACTGACTTTGATTTGTTAGAGGTGAGATGTCTGAGTACTGTCTCACTAGATACACATACGTGCAGAAAGTTTAACAGTGGTTCGTAACTGTAAAAATCTCCTTTCAAAACATTCGATGCTGACTGAATAAAGTGAATCATAGTTGCTATTCAGACTCATCAGTCTAACGTCCATTACGAAGCTGAGGTCAACTAAACTACAAGTGATAAAGCTGTTTTTTCCTTCAATTTGTGTATTTAAAAAGAAGGCTTTCCAGAATATTTTCTTACATTTTATCTTTATTCACAGCCAATGAGAAACAACTTCACAGGAAGAAACGTGTAAGACTTTAGATAGTAAGCTTTAAAATCTCACAGTAAAACCTACAGCTCTAGTTTGATAACCTACACAGCAGCCCTCTGGGTAAAAGACGTCTTACAGTTCAACGTGAGAGCAGCAAAATAAAAATGATATAAGAACTGATCTGAGTTCAGGTCTTTGTCAAGTCTTCTCATAGCTTAACATTTTGCAGGAGGATCTAAAAAAGCTGATTCCAGATCTGCGGTGCGGATAACCTTGTATCTACAGTGAGCGAGCCACAGGAGGGCATGTTTCTGCCTCAGGCTGGACACCTGTAGTTGAAAGGGCTGTCTTAGGGCGATGGATATGAAAGGGCCTGGGCTCGATGAGAAAGTGAAAGGTAACAGTCAGAGAGAGCAGACTGTGAGGAGGGAAGGTGGCTTCTAAAAAACATTGGTGCAGACACGTCTTATGAATCTTATACCATATTTGGAGAGGGTTAAAGCTCAAAATGAGACCTCGGTTTTCTTTCTTTTTTTGTCTGTTATTGACATTTTATAATAATTTATAAGCTACATTTTAACCATCTTCAAATAGTGGTGCATGAACTTTTCTTTGTCCCTATCTGTTTTTGTTTATAGCCCTACATTTCTGCATATTTTCATCTATGTTCTAAAGTTGTAGACATAAATGTGAATTGCCCACAATGTGAGATGTACCCTTATTTTTTATATTATGACCAGTCCACAATGAAAGCCTTGTTAGGAGCATTGTTGATGTTCGTCATATGGGCATGTCAGAGAGGAGATACGTTTCAATAGGACAAGCATGATCATTTCTGACGCAGGCCATAGCTAATCCAAACTAAACATTGTATACTGCTTTGAACCGATATTCATGCATCTTGTGACTTTGTAACACCCTCTCTTGTATATAAGCATGTGAAGGACACTGTTCGGGGAACTAGTTGTACCAAATGCTCTGTATGTGATGACTACTTCCATTCCTGCATGGATAAAAAATACATGTATCCTGATATTGAAGCTCAAGCCGGTGACGGGGGATATTTTTCTAACATGTATCAATAGTGACAAAAAAATGTATTCACGGCACATTATGTACACAAGGTTGTACAACTGACAAAATGCAGACCTTCCTCTGTTTGTTGAAGAATCTTATAAAGGAAAATAAACTAGAAATGGTAGAAATGAAAACAATACAATGAAGGTAAAGCCTTTAATGTCAACCATTAGGGGGAAATTGCAGCTACCCTACATTCAACCAGACCAACCATTAAGACCAGCATGGGGATTGGAGTCTTGGTCAAGGACGTTTAGACATGGTGATTGGAAATGGTAAATGGACTGCATTTATATAGTGCTTTTTCCAGTCTTTATGACCCCTCAGAGCGCTTTTACATATACAAGTCAGCATTTCCCCCATTCACACCCATTCATACACACACTAGTGCCATCTGCTCAGGAGACTAACATTCCCACACATTCACACAGGGACTCAAACCATCGACCTTCCAATTGCTAGACAACCACCACTACCTCGAGGATACAAAACAGTGTTCTTTCCAGCTCCAGAGTAGATATATATTGTTCATTAATTGGTTTCGAAAGCTACCATCTTTTGTTCAGGGCATCTGCGGTCACGGTGGCCACAGGGAGTCCTTAGAGAAAGATGGCGAGCTTACGGTGTACCGTGAACCCTCACTGCGGTCACTCCCCAGGCCTCAGAGCTACAGGCCTGGCTGATCTAAACTTGTGCTCCTTCTCTCCTCTGTGACTAAGTCTCTTCCCCCCAAAGTTAATTTTTAATGACATACTTTGTTATGTGGGTCCACAGGGGGCCCTTAGTGGTTGTGCTTTAATAAAGAGAGTCTCACTGCTTGCTCCCTTCTGTCATTTCGGTGACAGAAAAAAAAGAAGCCCTTTGAAGTTCCAGATTTAAACTTTATATTTCTCTTGCCATCCGTGTGTCTGGTACTTTACGACTATATTTTAATAAACACAATTTCAATGGTCTCAATAAAAAACGGATATATTGAAGGACAGATGATGTAGCTCCCTAAGGGCCACTTCAAGTAAATGTGTGGGTTATGTGGATCCATAGGGGCTGGGGTAGAGAGAGAAGGTACACCATCGATCTTCATCAATAGTCCTACATCGGCACCTTATGATATTCCTCCTCATAAGCACCACCATCAATATCACTCACTGACAACACAAGGCACTGCACTCCGGTAGAAATGGTTTGAATATAAACCTACTAAGTCTATATAGATATACATCAATTAAAATTCCCCAATTTGGCTCAGGTATAAACACTTTTAATTTCCATTGTGGTCAGATAACACTTTGTTCAACCCTTAGTCCATCATTTGTTTTTGTTACACAGATTCAGATTATTGAAAGAAACAAAAAATGTGACCAATGAATGTCTCATGAATAACTTTATTTTGCACAAGACCTAGAATTGACAGATAATTAGGATGTGCTTTAGTGTTTATTATCTGCATCTCTTTTATAATGGTTTCACTGCCCTTTGAGTAGATTTAGGTTCATATTTTGGTTCATGAGCATAGGCACAGTAAGCTCAAGCTTCAAGTTTAAAGTATATTAGCATTTGATTTAGTTTTGTTTTAAATTCATCAGTTTCATAACTATAGGGTCAATTTATTGTCATGTGACAAGGAAATCACCTGGGGAAAAAAACATGTACAATGCATGGTTGGGTATTTAGTGAGTCAATTCCCTGTTTATTACTTCTTATATCATGATGAAAAAGGTGAGATCATTTTATCAGCATAGAGGGAAAATTGATAGCTGAGGGTAAATGAATTATCTCTGGAGGATCTGACAACTCAATCATCTAAATAGCAAATTATTTTAAAAAGGTGAATAATTGTATATGCAGGCTAAGTGAACCCTCTATAGGACCTGCAGGAAGTTCATTGTGTGCTGCTATGGTAACGAGTTGACATCAGTCTGCAGTAACTGGGGGTGAGGCATCCTTGTTGTTTTACATGAAGTGAATGGGCAAAGTGCCAATTGAAAGACACACTATCCTCAGCATCACAGTCAGTCTGAAGGAGTGTATCTGCTATAGCATAAAGACATCAGTATAATCTATAACCACCAGTACTGAATGTAGCTGAAGTGTAGTTAAATCAAAATGTATTTTCAGCTAGGTAGCTCACAGTATTAGATACAGGTTGCAGTACCTGTTTTTAATGATGTAGAGAGAACTTTGAAGTTGAGTGGAGCTGCTAGTAATTGTTTTCTATTGCTGTGAAGACGTATACTTCACTTCCATGCCAGAACGAACACCTGGCTCCTGGCTTGTTGTTATAATAATCAAGGGGGAAAAAACACTGCAGCTGTGCTATAGTTGTGTTCAGCCCATACATTAATAAATATCTTGTACAGGCTACAACTGCCTTTAATTGCTGAAATTGATTAGACATTTTATCGGATGTGTCTGCTTCCTCTACTCCCATCTGTGAGAAGATGTCATTTTCTTTTCCCGCATTTCTCCATCGAGAAAATAATTACAGAACAGTGTGATGAGGAAACTAAATGAATGCTATCAGTAAGCTGGGGAGAAAATGTCATTATTGGAAAATTGGACAACTAAGTGAGAAAGAAAAAGTACATGGGACTAGTTAAGGGCAGTAAGAAGATGGCAATAGTAGCATGGTTCATTGTAGATCTTGTACAATCTCATGTAAAACAGAGGTTATTTCAGGCGGCAAATACAGAGGCATATCTTATTCTTAGCGATGTATCGATCACCTTTTTTTGCTCCCGAGCCGATTCCGATCATTTGATTTTGACAATCTGCCGATACCGAATTTTCCCAATCCGATCTTTATGCAATGCATTAAGAGAAAAAAAAGGTAACAGATAACAGCCGGTCATCCAACGCGATGAATTCAGCTACATTGGCTGTTATTTTTTGGGCCTTTTCATTGTTCTGGGGCAGTTTCTCTTTCCTTTTAAAAGTCTCTGAAAGTGTTGGTTGTTTCAGTGCCGTTACCTGAGTGGCCGCTGTGTACTCGTCGTGTTGTTGTTGGTATTTGTTTCTCAGGTGGCGTATTAGATTGGTCGTGTTGAACGTAGCTCTGTTCTTTCCACCACGTGGAACCTCCGCCTTGCAAACATTGCATCTGGCTGTTACACTGCCTTCACTTTCAATGTTATACTTCCAAACTCCTGACATTTTCTCTGTCCCAACTCCCGAGTCACCAGCTGAACGTAGCCTCTCGTTCGCTTACTGCTACAATTAGACACTGCGCCCACTCTGTTGCCAGATTTGAGAGAAATAAGCAACCAGGTCTATGAAAACAAGCCCAAAAGAAGCAACACATACATGATGTTGTGTAGTTTTAAACCAAAACTAAGGCCTCAGGATGACTTTAAGACGTGAACATGGTCATTTTTGTTTTGTAACATTAAATAAAATAATACAAATATTTTATAAAAAAAAAAGATTCCCGATCCCAGATTTTTTTCTCCCGATTCCGATCTTTTGAAAACCACGTGATCGGCTCCGATCCCCGATCACGTGATCGGATCATCTCTACTTATTCTACCGTGATTTTGAGATTTGGATAGATAACATTTGAAGGAAAGTTTAATACTAGGGATGCAAAACACTCCATCCCTATCACCCACTAAGATACCAAAAAATATAAGAAATATACGGAGACAAATCAATATACAGTGCTTTATATATACAGTCTGAAAGAAAATGATGAAATACCATTGATGCTTTTGGTTTCTGTTGTTCACAGACAGACAATTATTTAAAGCAATTGTACTTTATGAAGGAAATGACAGATCTTTCTTTACATATTATAGCGGGGTTTAAAAAAAGATCTTTACTTGATGCATCTTCCTGCCCGCTGATCACCAGTGGTGTAACGCAACTATGTAAATATACTCAAGTATTGTTTGGTACGTCATTTGATGCTTTTTTTTCATTACAGTCCTGAGACAAAAATAGTACCATCAATAAATGTCCTTGTCTATGTGTGGATTTTACTTCCCAAAGGTATATAAAGCACTTACAATTAACCAGGTAAAGTACTTTTTACATGCTAATGTATCAATAATTATTGTCTATAAATGCAAATAAACACAGTGTCGATTCTTACAAATGATAATACATTCTTCTGATAATACTTTTGTATTTTTTCAAATCCAGGCCTTTTAGTTCTAATCGAGTTTTCTACATGGTATCTCTACTTCCACTTTGCTGTGTTCACCGTTGCTTGACATCCACATTCAAGATTAATGTCTGGTCCACTTCTGAGCCTCACTTAAAGAACCAGAAAATAGACCTCAAGAAAAATGTAATTTCACCTCGATTCACCAGGTAGTTGCTCTTCCAAGGATGAAATCCAATTAGCCATCTTCTAAGAAGCTATTCAAAAGGGCAAAAACATGGAGGCATTTATGTCAATTATGCTAAAGAATTTCAATTATGCTTCAGAAGACTTCCATTCTTATTTCTTGATCTTTTATGGTTGACCTTCCGGTATTGCTCTTTGACCAGTATGAATGAGTATGTTATATAGATAAGATCAGTAGTAGTGAAGGATTTAGGAACATCTGGATGATGTTTGTAACGGCTGCCTTCTGTGTACTCTCCTTTTATTTCATGTGATTTTGCACTCCCTCCTGCAGGAGGGGAAGAGCTGATTGCAGTGTTCTCCCTGTCTTTTTCAATAAGCCTGCCACTGTCGGCTCCTCTTTGACTCAAACTCGTGTGTGGAGTGACTGTCAACCCGCCAAGTCCCATTCACTCCGGCACACACTATATCCAAACTCCCAGCGCTCTGTCTGCATCACAGCTCCTCCTCAGCTCAATCTCAGCACAGTTACGTTCTGCGCCTTTGAACTTGAATTTAGCTCACCTCCAGTCTCTTCCCCACAGCCCGTTTTCACTTTCCCATCTCCACTCTCCTCCCAATCGTACAACCCTCCCCCCTTCCTTCCTTCCCTCCAGCTCCACTCGGGGCTACTTGATAACACACTTTGGAGGGAACTGCTTTCCCCCAGAGCAGCCCAAACTGGGAGCATATTCACTGCATCATAACAGCACTGTAGCAAAACTGCTGTCACGCCGAGTTTGCCATGCTAATGTGGCTCTGGGCACTAGCCTGCCCTTAAAAGACTGTGATGGAGGTGTGTGAAGTGTTTTGTAGGTGATAGAGAAACGTGGGGGGGTTGTTTTGAGAGGTTAAATAGCACAATGCGGGGCTTCTGGGCTGAGGCAGGGGATGTAAGGAGGATGGGTTGGAGAGAGGCTGTGCAGATAGTTCACATCAAGGGAGCAGTTCTTCTTATAGCTGAGAGCAATTCAATTCCCAGCAAGGTAAACACTACTCCATGTATGGCAATTGTGAAAACACTCAAGCTAGCTCCGCCTATTCTCCCCCGTCTACCCTTTGAGAGAGGGGTGAGCGAGGTGGCTTCAAAGGACTCGATTGACACCAGGTAACGCTTTGAACTATGTCCTTGGACTGTCATACCGAAAGACAGACACTCCCTTTAATCATCCACTTACACATCATGTATAAAGTGGGGATGGGAACGATTAATCGAATATTCAAAATTATTTAGGTATTCGAATATGAGTTATGAATATTTTTATTGTAATTATTATGTTTGTTTTTTGTTTTTTTTGGGAGGGGTGCCTAAGTTGATAACATATTATCAAATGGAATAATTCAATGTATACGACAGTGCCATAGCTAAATGTGTTAGGTCTAAAGGTGTGTTTTGCTCCGCTCACCGGTCCCTCAGACAGAGCTGCAGGTGATGATCTCTCTCTCTCGCGTCCGGTTATACTTCACTCGCGTTTATGTCCAAATCCATCAGACTTAGCTAGTTCTAGCTAATGACATGGCTGCTGCCCCTCCCTACACGCAGTTCAAGCAGACTCAAACCTCATCTTATGCCCAAATTCCAGCTGAGAGGGTCTTCTCTACAGCTGGCCTGATTGTGAATCGCCTCCGCACCCGCCTCTCCCCTGAGCATGTAGACATGCTCATATTCTTAAACAAGAATGAGTATTGAATAGCTGCATTCTGTGCATAGGCCCTGTTATAGGTTGTTGATGTCTGTTGTAATAACCCGTTATGTTGTTCGTGTATGATCCCTCTTTCATTTAAAAACCAAGTTATGTTTTAAGCATGAAAGCTGTACGCCTATAGCTGTCAACTGTTCAAACTGTGATCACCAGTTCAATACATTATTTGAACATGTATTAATTTATTTTTCAAAATTAATCTATTTTTTGTATTAATTTTTTGTAAAAAATGTTCCCACACTTATTTTTATTTTTTTTATAGGATATGTACATTTCGGTTAATCGGTTAACCGTTTTTTTGGGGGTCGAATATTCGAATATACATTTGTTTTCAAATTCTCATCCCTATAAATACAGATGTGCTACGATACCAACATCTCGACAATGCCTCATTCTAAGCCTGTAACACACACACCTTAAACACACACACAGAATGTTCCCTGCTGCAGCTACAAGAAGTCACCTACGGTAGACTCATATCTCATCGGGCCCACATTGAGCAATAACTTTCTAATGGCAACATGTTGTTGCAATTGTCTGCAGAATCATTGACACTGAGGAGAGCAATTAGTTAATTACCATTACCATATGTTTCCAGGTTACAGGCTCAGATTTATCTGAAAGGCACAAGTGGGACCCATGAAACAGTGTCTGTTCACTTAATGTTTCATAAGAATCAGAGATGGCTCTGTATTCATCAAATTGATGGTAGTCGCTTTCTCAGTTGAATTATGCGTCACCCTCATTCGATTAAGATTGAATTCAAAGGAAAAGTTTGATATATTAGGTTATATGCTTATTCAGTTTGTTATCTGTATGGTACATTTGAAGCCACCAGTAGCCAGTTATCTTAGTTTAGCACAAAAACTGAAAAAGGGAGGGAACTGCTAGCCTGACTGTCCAAACAATATCTGCACAATAGCACCCAAGATCTTATTTGTTTAACAAAATGAAATGTCAAACTGTCAAGTAGAATTTTTACGTGGGGGATTATATTCCAGACCATGGTCCAGACTCAACAAGTCCTCCAACTCATACGACCGAATAGGTCGATTGTTCAACAGCTTATTACGACCTATTAGTCGCGTTTTGAAGTTTAGCACCTCTAGTGGTCGTATAAGAAACAACAATTTGCGGCATATGGGCTGATGCTCCCGTTGACTGCAAACGCTCCGGAGGGTGGTTATTCACAAATAACCCTCTCTGGAAAATCCTAAATATAAAACCTTGTAAAAACAAAAGCATTGTAAACAATTCAAACCAATTAATGTAGTGTAATTAACAAGGATAAACTGATGTTTTTTAGTGGATGAGTACTGCAGATATAGCTTTAAAATTATTTGACAGTGAGGGGAATACTTCTGGTTTTACTATGAAAACTTTGAGACCGGAAATACTGAGAGTTGACGCCAACTTTACATGGACGCTGTGGGGAAAGACGTAGTATATTAACATTCTCCTGACGAGACCTCAAATAATGTTCAAAATATCCATTAAACTATAGATCCTACACATCCACTGGACGTAGGTTCTAAAAGTACAATATACACTTCTCGCTAGAAATCGAATCAAAAAGCATTTTAATGGCCAAACTATCCTACAATTTAGGATTTTCCAGAGAGGGTTATTTGTGAATATACGACCCTCCGGAGCGTTCGCAGTCAACGGGAGCATCAGCCCATATGCCGCAAATTGTTGTTTCTTACACGGCCACTAGAGGTGCTAAACTTTAAAATGTGACTATAGGTCTTAATAAGCTGTTTAACAATCAACCTATTTGGTCATTTTTTGGAGGAGGACAGGCTGCCCAGACTATACATGTTTCCTACAGTAACTTCCCAGAGTCTCTGCTGGTTGCCTGGCAACTTACAATGATGACAAGACTCCAGCACCCACGGGAAATAAGATAATCTTGTCCATAATCACCAGTAAAATCATAACCTGTCGTTTTTAAACTTTGGTTTTTGTAGGGATTAAACCGTCCTGTCATCTTGTTTCCTGGAGTGCATCGATCTTCTGTCCTTTAATCCTGACTGCTCGATATCTCAAATAGGGGGCTAAAAGGATTGGAAAAACTCACTTAAGTTCAACCATTTCTTTCAGAACTTACACAAAGCCTATAATTTTAGCACAGTTTTTATCTAGTCCATGTATTACACTTCTCTGTTTCTCATTCCACTATCTTTCTAAAGCCGCCCCCAATAGTTTTTACCCTGACATTGCAATTCTCTCTCCTTCTTCGATTATTGTTAATATCAAGTCAATTTCCTCATCTCTCTGAAGGAGTCAAAACAGCATAATTTATGAGGATAGTCAACCCATGAGCCATACAGGACTATCCCAGAGTCAAATGGACATGGTGGCGGTGAAAGAGTGAAGACCGATAGTCAACGATCTGAATTGAAATTGAGTGGGATTTCTGATAAACCCACCGAAAGGTCCCATCGGACAATTAGTCTTGTTCAAACCTGGAGATGCATCGCATACGATGTGGCCATGAAATGACAGCTGAAAACAGCAGGAAAAGGAGCAGTTTGAAAGCAACAAGAGGATTGAGTCGCAAGTGTTGTGGCTCAGCATCATACGCCTCAACCTTCCTTTAATTTAATCTGCATCCCAACATTAACTCTTCTGCATCCACATAGGTGCTGAAACCAATTCTATTGATAATGCCATAAGTATTTTTTTGCCATTCTAAAATGTTTGATTCCATGTTGACTTGGAGATGAAGGTATTATTCTTCCACGTTGCAGTCTTGGCCTGGCTGTGAATTGCGTTGCCTGCTGTTGGTAACTCCTTCCTGTATCTGCATGTTGACATGTCGAGGTTCCCAATCCTTATGTGCCATCTGTATGTTTGCGTGATGTACAAGTCAAACCAGAAGCAGGTCAGGAGTGAAGTCAACCATCAGGTTGTTGGTGTGATGGAAAATAGAGGATTGTTAATTCATGTCGCTAATGAATAAGTGATTGACTCCATTGTTGGGGGCCAGACTTAAAGGCACGGGGCATATGGGGAACGAGGAGGGGCACAGATGCTCCTCGGGGCCAGAGGGCTGATAGGCAAACTTAAAGACGGACACAGAGAGGGGAGAGGAGACACCGGGCGAGCATTAGAGAGGAAAATGGAGTAAAAGGCAGCGAGAAAAGGGAGACATCCTTTTCCAGCCTTAAGAGCCTACTCTGGTCCAACTGTGCAGAACTAACCCCCTAACTCAGCCCCCGAACCCAGCGTCTGAAGTGCCAGTTCACCGCAGGCGCCTGAAGAGACGCTCCCTTAAGAAGTCTGCCTCTGAGCATTTGGTCCTGTCCTACTCTGACCTCCAACAGAAGTAAACAGCTCAAATAGGAAAACTTCTGCATCCCGGGAAGTAACAAAAATGACCTTTTAGGAGTAAACCTCTACGAAATCATTCAGACAAAACATGTAATGACACTAACATTTCAATCTACCTTAAAATAGCTTCAAATAATATCAATGTTGATAATCACATGCTCACTGCAGCCGTTAAACACACACACACACTCATGTAGACATGCTGCAGAGCCCTGGAGCATTGGGAGGATCTCAGCTCCATCTACTGGTGACATTTTGAATAAGCTGCTCCACTGTGGCCGAGGGGAAATAAACACCAACTCAGCTCCCTAAAATAATTTTCTCCACCATCAATGCCAAGCTTCCCTCTTTCCATTTACACCTCCTTGAAGCCAAGAAACTAATCTTACATGATTAGTTCCACTTTGCCAGTGCAAAAGTACAGTATCTTCTATCATCCATAAAGACCATCTTTTATATCAAAGGAAAAGGAAAGAAGTTTGAAATTAGATTTGATATCAATTTTATTTAAGGCAGTGTACGTGGTGATGCCTATTTATAAAAGATAATTGAACAAAACAAAATGTCCCCCTAAAAAGGGTGTCAACCCTATGGTATCAACCTTGTTTGCGTAAAAGTGTTGTAAACTCAAACCTGCAATAATGCATTTAGTGGCCACTTGGGGGCAGCAGAAACAAGTTGAGGGGACGACACTAACATATTGTCACCTTACATTTTAGATGTTCGCAAATAGTTGCCTATTTAAACCCATCAGTTGCAGTTTCATTGAGAGTTGTGTGTCTGGCCACCTGGAAAATGTAGGTTCAATATTCGCTCTCTTTGTTTTTAGTCTCTATCTGAGTCGTGAGAGAAATATCTGGCTTTTGAGATGCTAAATGTTCCACTATGTTCACCAGCTAGTCACTAGTTTGGTGACGGGCCTGAGCCGTGCTTTACCTTTTTACCAAGTTTCAATACATGCCAACATGATACATTTACTTCTTGATGGTGGCAGTATCTTTACGTTATTTAAAGATTTCTTCAATAACGTCTGGGGTATCTGAGGTCATACAGTATAAAGTATGTTATAGTTGACTTTTAGGAGAATAGGTGTTGTAAATACACACCAGATAAAACAATTTTAAATAGCTACAGTCACAAGGGATGGCTTGTAAGCTGGTATTTCAATTATTTTAGCAACACTACTGAAGATGTAGCACTATTTGTAGTTGGATTCTGCTGGCAGTGCTTTTGCTATTCTTATCACCGCCGGCAGCAGAATAATACAATCTATTGTGTAACTACTTGTAAACTGCTCCTCCCCACAGCAAGAGCTTGTGGGACATTTCCTGAGATTTAGTTTTTAGTTGACGTAGAAAATATTACTTGACACAGAATGTTTAAATGCAGGAGTTTCCGATAACATTCGCCAACATATATTTACACAGGTAAGGGGGGACTAGATAACTGTCTCTCTGAATCAGCATATAGCAGTTATGAGTCTGTGTATGTCTGCATGGGTAAGGTCCTCCCATCATCCCACAATTACAGACAAATACATCAAGTTGTTATCAATGGAAACAGCTGCCCCAGAACTGATTGCAAAATGGTAATAGGCTGCAAAGTCCTGCGGAGAACAGTGACAAGACACATCTTCCTCTTAGGAACATCTCTTTAGAAACCATAGCGTGGTTCCTCCACAGTTACTATCTACAACTAGATCAGAAAATGAATTGCTGCTGTACGTGTGCTCCCGTGCTCCAACACTATAGGAAAAATATATCTCTTCTTCATTCTGCATGATACAGAGCCATAACACAAACAAGCTCTTATCAGGCCAGTGTTATGTATTTGCCAAAAGAGTACTTTAATTTGAGTGCATATTTCCCTTTTCCTGATGAAGAGAACATGATGTACTGCAGGAGCAGAGACTTCCTTGATAACATTACACTCTGACAGCACACACACACATGCACAGTTACAGAAGGGGGTAGTGAGGGACTAATAGCTTCTCTAAGGATGAGATCCAACATCATTTGTACCATGCATAATCCCCATGGTGACTGCACCTACAAGATAACCATAGCGTCTGTGGTCTTATGGGGAAATGTACGGTATATGCATGTTGCTGTCAGGTACGGACATAGAGAGAGAGGAAGAGAAAAAAGCAACATAAAAAAAGAGAAGAAGAAAAAAAGGGAGACAGACGTAATTCAGTATTTCAAATCTCTTTGATATCAACACTGTTACGTTCTGTACAAGGTTGAGAAACACCAAAATTATTATTTTCGTCTTTTATTCATGACCTGCGGGACATCCTGCCTTACCCTCTCACTTCTTTGCTCCCAGTCAAACTCGACCTCCCTCTCTCTCTCTCTCCCTCCTCTCTTGCATTCTCCTCATTCTTTCGTTTACCGTCTTATCATCCCCATGTGTGATATATTACCAAGATCATACATTCACGGGTGATTACTTATTTACATAAAGTATATATAGTGCAGGATTGAGAGTGGGGTAAAGAGCAAGCCCTAAGAGCATTAGCATGTATGTTGATTACCGGTAATTATGCATTTATGGAAGTCATGTCTATTTGAGTAATTACCTACAGTATACGTGAATGTTTTTAATTTCATAACTAGTAATTGTGTTGCTGCCATTGTATTAGGTAATGACACCTTAAAACGAATTGCACTGGGTAAAACACATTATTTTCAAGAGTAACTTATGACAAAAAATATGTTTTATTCTGAGCAAATGTAGTTAGAGGAAGCCTCAATTAATGTTGTTGTTTTTTAAAATCATGTCGCATTTACAAACCTGAATTTTCCTTTCTAGTGTTCCTACGGTGGTCGACAGGTGGAAGTGCGTTATGACGTCTATAAAAAATGTCATTGAAAGAAATGTTTCTTAACGATGCAAATAATAATTTCCTAAACAATGCAAACCTGCAAATTGAAAACCAATATGCATTCACCAACTTGCGGGAAACAGCCAAAGGGTTTACTGAAAGCGCTGCATAAACGAAACGCTGCAAAGACAAAAAGCTGTAAATAAAAAAAGCTGCAAAAAGATCAAAACAATGCAAACTGTTTCCAGGGGAGAGTACAAATTGAGGCACACAGCTGGGACCGGAGCGCTTGTTGTCGTTAGGGGATTATAAAGTTGGCCAACTGTCACTGTTGGCCCAGTTAGCCTGTTTCATAGTTAGGTGTTTTGTCAGTATGTTTGAAATGTCTTCCATCATAGTATTCAATAGGATATTAGGATCTAATGAGCTGGTTATGCTGACATACCTTTCTTTATTTCAGGTAGAAAAGAAGCATCGGATTGTGTTTACCCATCATAATGTTGCACTACTGAACGTTTAACGTCATGATGCTGTTTTGAGTCCAGACTTTGAGAAAGAAATCACTTTGAACCACAACAGCTTTACCACTGCACACCATGCTTTAGATGATTTATCTCCTGGCTATGTTCCTATTGACTAGAGTTGTCGAGTGAAAATGTTCTGCATCTTTTCGCACAGTGACAGCAGTGTGAATACTGCATGCTATTTTCGTTTGCCTCAAGGTCTAGCATTCCAGTCATCCACCATTTGATCAATATTTCAAAACAGTACACAGAAATTCAGATGCATTAACTTGTCTTCAAATGTACTTTCAGAAGGGTTTATTGGAGTAAATGATGTTCACTTTGGAAGAGTTTTTTAACATTATACTTTATTGATGATGCTTAGAAACACCATCACTCAATCATATCATATTAATGATTACAACAACAATCAGATCTTTCAAATTACACTGGAATTTAAAGTTAATCTCAGCTTTTGTGAAGCCCTGAGCTCACCACTGCTCCAACACTTGATGCTAACATGCTTTTTCTTTATTGATTGAAGTGCTTAGGTTTATGTTTAGGTGTGACATGTTGGTTTAAGACAGATTTCTCGTTGAAAAGCTTTACTTTTTAGAGCCTCCTTGATGAAACACCCCTCAGAAGCTCCTCTGTATAATATGGTTATTATTTAAGGGGAAATGTGACATTGGAATTGTATTCATTGTGTATTAATTCTAGTGACAGATAGAAAATGTCCCTTACAGTATATCCTTTTACAATTCATGGGTGAGTAGTTTCGCAGCAGGGAACATGAATTCATGAGGTTTTCAACAATGGAGTGAATCAGATTTGTTTAAATGTCAGCTCTCTACTGTTGACTAACAATCGATGGAGGTAGACATTTGGTCTTTTCAAGGCCTAAATCTAATTCAATAATATTCACACTGAGTTCCTGAGAAATTGCTATTGATGGCTACTGATAGCCTCACAATGAGCTCGCAGAATGTTCTGTACAAGTGTTACTTCAGAAGTGCATCAAGTGGATGCCATTCTTTTTTACATACTGTGTTTGATTTGAATGTGGAGGGGATTGGAAGGTAAATATTATTTCAAGTTTCCTTTATTATACAGTAAAAGTTAGCCACATCGACACAATGTTCACAACATGCCCAATTGATTTGAAGGTTTCTAGAGGTTATATTGAGCCAATGCTTACAAGATACAGTTAACTCCAAGACTGAACAAAGGCCATGACATTGTTTGATATTTCATACCTTTCTCCAGGAACAGAGATTCATAATAAAGGTTACACATTTATCATAGTCATCATTTTTATTTGACATTGTGGATCCTATTGCACTGCAGCAGGGATTTCAAATGTCATCGGAAAACCGTGGAGTTGGTGTTTTTAGATTTGAGGATGAAAATATACATTTTGCATCAACCTTTTATACAAGCAAATTCATAAGAAGTCACATCTCATTTAGCCAACAACACAGGTGTTTTTTTATTTTCCAACTGTCCTGGCCTTCCTCTGTCGGGTCACATAACAGCACACAGGCAGCAAAGTCCTATGTGACAGGGGCATTACCCAGAAATCTCCTTTCACCTTGTTCTGTGCCTCTGTGTCTCTTTGGTGATCTACGTGTTGAGGCAAAAATATGTATGTGTCGCTAAGCTCCCAGCTGTGTCGGCTGCCCTCCGCCCTTTAACGCTGTCACCTCTCCAGCTAACAACAATCACTTTCATCACTTACCATAATTAGAGAGGGGACAGGATGTCATGTCACTGCCCACACTGTAGTCTCTGCGGCATCAGCAAGCTGTGTCCATACATTCAGAGGTCTCACACATGGGGACTTGTATTCTGTTCCATCTGCTGGAAGCAAAAGGTATGAATAAGAAGACACATTTGGCATTCAAATGTATGATCTCTTGAGAACGTAGGTCAATTTCAACACAATCGTGCTCAACTGTTGAAAGTTCATTATTTATCATTTGAAAAGCTTTGTACCTGCCTACTCTACCTATTAGGCATTGCACCTACATTGTAGGACTCCAACTTGAATTAAAAAAAAAGGTTTAAATTCAGCATTACCATAAACATCTATTTTACACATTGAAACAATTAGATCAACAAATCAGGTTTATTAAGCTAGCTGTGGCTAATGCTGCAATGAACCGCTAGCCTCAAACAGAGAAGAGTGGAGCGAGTACATTCCTTTCTAACTTCACAGCCCAGATTTGTATACGTTTTCAAACTCCGGACTACACCTACTGTACTGAAGTGACACCTCTTCAGGTAGATAAACCTGAACCCTGTGTTTTCACTGTCCTAGCTACAGCCTTGCTTGAACTCGTCCAGATCATCAACATCCCAGCCACAGAAAAATGTGACAATATTTCATCAGTGCTTCATATGTTTGAAAAAGAGTAACAAAACTGACCCTATGATAAACCTTGAAGACTCAACCAGACAACATGTCATAATGTAACCTCTGATGTGGCGTTTCTACTCGGGCACATTTAGCAACGTGTGGCCCTAACACTTCATCAGGTGCAGGGCGACCCATGTGGTCGGACAGTTGGTGAGGTTGACAGTTACTGGGACCTTTGCCACAATAATGCCTGCACAGAAATACATGCTGTCTTACCTCCAACCCCACCTCTAAAAGGCATGTGAATATCATCTGAGGCCACATACTTTTTGTAAAGTGCACACGACAACAAACTGAGCTGAAAGTATACTATCATGAATGAGTGATATTGAAGTATTTAGTAATATAAATTGCAGTTAAGAAATTGCAAAGTATATAAGGTATGTTCCGATGCATTTATAATTTTTGTCAATGTGCGATTTGGACACTGGTGGAATGTAACATAGTATATTTACTCAAATACTGTACTGAAAGTTAAAGGTGCTTGTACTTTACTTTAATGTTTTTCCATATGCTACTTTATTCTTCTACTCCAATACATTGTGTAAGCAGTAGTTTTACGGTATACTCCATTGTTTTACAGATTTAGTTTTAAACTACTTTGCAGATTTAGATTAGTACAAAAATATAAATAAACAAATAAATGATATATTACAACAGATTAAACTACCAAGCAGTAAATAAAGTTCAACTAATGCTTTCTTACCAAGTGCATTGAAGGGATGACCACATGAATGCATCAATAATTAGATTGATTATATTCTGAGAAATGCCAAACTACATAAAAGTACTTTTGTTTGTGTAAATGTAAATACATTTTGATGTTAATACTTCTGTAGATTTTTGAATGTGGGATATTTACTAATAACTAGGATTATTATTACAATGCAGTATTGCTGCTTTTAGTAATAGATCCAAGTACTTCTTTGACATGTATTTTCTCAGATTTAAGTCTTGACATTGAGTTTCTGCAACGACTTAATGCTGGCCCGGTGTTTAGAATGCAGCTCTTCTCCATGCAGGTCAGGCTCAGCCAGATGCTCATGAATACAGTTGTAACTTGGAGACCTGCAAATTTCATGTGCTGAAGTTTCCGAAAGCTCAAGGTCACTTCCTATTTATTTGCACTTGGTCACATACTTGCTGTCAAGCTGTTGACTACCTTGCTGACCCTTAGTTTTAGCTGCGGCATATAAACATGAAAGTTACTGTATTTCATTATATTCATTTGAATCATCATTTTAGTTTTTCAACACTCATTAAAATTGAGAGGGCTATTTTATGCATAACTTTATTCTCCTTGGATTGTGGCCTAATAATTAGACAAGGTTATACCGCAATAAAATAATTTACTGTCATTTATATTATCATTCAACCGAGATCGACTGCAAACAAACAGTCCTTAAATAATCTGTACTCTGGTTTAGATAAAGAAACGGGCTGAAGATCTAAATCCAGTTTACGCTACAATATACAAAAAACTAATCAATTTGATGTTGTTCAAAAGGGAAAACAAAGAAGTTTTTTTTAATAATTACTGTACTAATCTTAGATAGAGAAGAAATGTTCTCATTTTATCCCAGTGTAAATACACGGTATGAGAACAGGTAGGAAATAGATGCCTTTAATGATGCGCTATAATCAGCACTGAACTTCTTCAGAACCATAATTAGTCTGAGTCCGTTCTCACTTTCCGGCCCTCCCTCTCTTTCTTCACATTCAGCGGGAGAAATTAATACTTGGTAAAAAAAGCAGAAAGGAAACCAAAAACAAATCCTCTTCTTGTGATCATTAAAAAGAGAACGTGGAGGAACAGCTGCTTGCAGGAAAAAAACAAAAAAAAACAGGATAACACCAAAGCTCCACAGTGAGCAATCACAGAGGCCAAAGGAGACAGCTGTCCGCCTTTAATTACAATTAAGCTCATCTTCGCTTTCACTGTTTTTCAGAATGCTCAAAACTTTTCAGAGTTCTATGATTTAATGTGGATCTCTTTGCATCTTAATGGATTTGTTCTGTGTTGACAAAGTATTATAAAAAAAGTGTAATTCTTTCATCATTATAGGTGTGAAGATCACCATAGAAACAGCTTGGCTCTGAATCTATCCAAATAACAAAATCCTCCATTTAATGTGTTGCTTTAATATGTACAAAGACTCAGCTTATAAAAGAATCGAGCTGATATTTTTCCGGGGAAATATTGATCTTAATTTTGGAAAAAAAGCAAGTTAATTTCCAAAATGTCAGAGTTTATTTGAATACTGTATTTACCATATTCTTCTTCTCATCTGCAAATACAAATAATATTCTATTACAGCCTCATCGTCGACAACAGCAATCTCACTAGGAATAAACAAAATGGTATCTCAATTTATAAAATCCCTAAGAATAAGGGAGATTTCCATGTTCTCTTTGTGTTAAAAGAAAATGTTTGTCGGACATTTTATGATCCTTTTAAGTGTGAACCCTCCTTATGAAGCGCAATTTCTTTCTTTTCTTTTTAATATTTCACATGCAGGTTGGCTGATTAACGCAGGAAAAGCTGATTTTAAAATTTCACGAGTTTCCCTGGGGTCCAGAAAAAAAGGAGTGTGCTTTTGTACCGCAAATTGTTCCTAGTGAATATGCAGCCAAACGTTGAACAGAGAGAATGACAAATGAGGTAGAAGCCTGTGTTTTACAGGAACGGTGCTTAATTACATACAAAGCTGCCATTTAGAGTCCATTGTCCTCCCTGAATGTTGGCAGACCTCGGCACAATGTGTTGACTGCATTCTTCCTTTCTCTTTCTTGATTTGTTTTCTTCCCCCATTTTGAGGGTTATACAGCATAACCATTCTGAACCCCTTGTAATTTCCCCAGTAATCAGTCTGTTCTTTTTCGGTGGCAAAGCTCTAATCAAACATCTCATAGCCTCTACCAGCCAGAAATGTAATATTCCGACAGAAAAACAAAAAAGCATACAATTACTCCCGGAGGACCTGTCCCTCCTCTTCGCTACAGCTGCACAAAAGAGGGCACTATTCCAGACACGTCCTCCTCCTCTGTTCTCTTCTCTTTCCTTTCTTCTGTGCGTTGGAAAATAAGACCATATACACCCAAACCATAATGACAAAAGATTTTAAATGTATTGTGGAATTTAAAATGAGTAGAAATACTCAGTAAAACAGCAATGTACGGCTCTCCTCTTCAGTTGACATGTCACCTTATGATAAATAATGAGTGCTATGATTGCACCTGTCATTATGCACATGTTGTTGTTGTTTATTTGAGAGCAGTTTTATGTTATTATTATATATTAAAGTTTCTTAAAGTATTTTGAAAAGGGATCCATACATAACATCTATTTTCAATATAATTGTTATCATTTGAGGTTTATAAGGAACATCGAGTTATAGAGATCCTTCATATGGCATCTAATAGTTTCAGAGAAAACAAAGGTAACTGAAGCAAAAGGATGCCTTAATTATTCATTTATTTCCACAACAGGCAATGCAGTAATGTACGGTAGGCTATGTGATGGAGGGGACATTGTAAAACTACACATTTCAAATGATTACCTGTCATGTTTGTCCTAAGACCTCAAGTAACTTTACCACAGTAGCAAGTCATTTCAAGGCATTTATATTGGCAAAAAGACAAATTATTGATCGGTTTCTTTTTAAATTGTATCACACTGCATCAATACTGCCTCAAAATAAGAATGGCCATCCCCTAAAACGTGTCTTCCAAAATCAAATGCAGTGAGGCATCCATCATGACCCAGATCGTAAAAAGAACCCATTTGTAAATGTAATCCATTTTAGCTCAAGTCCAGTCAATTTTATTTATACAGCACAATGTCACAAATCTGCCTCACTATTATTATAATGTTTTACTTTTCACAATCATGAGGCTCATTTAGCATTAAAAGTGTTCCTTAACGCCTGAATAAAATAAAGTTTCAGCTTATCTATATTTTAGCATATTGAGTGAGACTGTTGACCAAGCATTCAGCTTTTTTTTTATTATTAAAAAAAGATGAGCCCATTTCATAGTGGTTGTTTTGGCCCTACAAAGAAGTGTACTCATCGCAAATGGAAACAACTCTACATGTTAAATAAATGCAGGCAAAACAAATGTGTCACCTGCATAGTAAACGTTACAGTCCCCTAACTTCGTAACAGTTACTTACCTCAATACAATGGGAAGGTACATTCTTAAAAAGTATTCTTGTGTGTGGCAAAACCAATCATATATCTAAATGAAACACTGAGGGGAGAAAACGAGTGTTGTTTTTGTTTTCATGGAGCCCAGTTGACGGTTTTTAACCACATGTTTTAAACGTTGCGCTTGTGAACACACCCCTAGCAATACATGCTCTAAGCGGCAGATTCGGATTGGACAGACTGCTAGCTTGTTTCAGGAAGATGGGAGACGATTTAGGTGACGAGTGGTGGGCACACGAGGATAAATCAGGTATATTGCTTGACTTTAGTGTCTGTATTTCTAATGTTTCTCAACCGTGTGGTCCGGGAGGTTTTTTTACATTATTGAAATCTGAGTAGCTTGTTGCTGTGCGAGAAATATCGGTTGCTAACTGTAAGCTAACGTTAGCTTATGAGTTGCTGTTAACTTACGCTAAGTTAACGTACATTCTGAATACGTTGGCGACAGTAACCATAGTGACACGTGAACACACCTGTGTGTTTTTGTACAGCTTACCTGTGTTTTGGAAGGACATGGGGAGTTAGCGTTGGTAGCAAGAGTTGGTACCAGGTGATGTGTGAAAACACGTGTGTTAGTTGTCTGTGTGTGCGCGTGGGTCATGATATGTCATGTAGTTTCTAAAGTTGTCTTTCATGCCCTGTACTTTCACTTTAACTTCAGTTAGCTGCTCTCCTCTAACTTTGCATGTACTCTGCTATGTCCATCTTCTTCTTCTTCATAAATCAACACTGATTTTTCCCTGCGGCTATTCTTTCATAGCTCCATGCACTCTGCATACCAATAGAGGGCAGTCCTGTTCCTTAAGGATCATTGGCCTGATTACTATGGACAGCAGTGTTGCTGAGTTTCCGAGGAGAATGTGTTTTTTCAAGGTTATACAAACAAACGTTGTAATTAGTCGACAAAACAGACCTATTCTCTCTGTCCCTCACCTGCAACCAAACACACAAACAGACCAGTAGCAAACAGTCAATTAAAACATTTACTCATCTACTAAAGTGCAATGTACTTTAAAATAGAATATTTCCATTCACACTGTTACGTTATTTAAATAGATGATGTGTTATACTTCTCCATAACGTTTCCTAGGTAAATGTACTTAATTATATTTATTTTAACGCATACATTACTATCAAAAACGTACTCAGAAAAAACAATATTCTTAAATTATATATTATTAAGGGTTGAACTACTAAATAATAATGTATTAGTTGTTTAAGGTAATAGTGATGTTACAGTAATAAACAGATAATATAGCAAATCATATAAATTAAGCATTATAATGAGAAGCGTCCTTCTGCCTCATGAGTACTTTTATTTCGTGTAATATTTTACATTACATTACATTTAGCTGACGCTATTATCCAAAGCGACTTACAATAAGTGTGTTCGACCAACAAGATACAAACTTGAAGAAAACAGAATCAAGTGCTACTCAACTGGCTTTAGATGCGCCAGTCCTTTATTAGTATATAAGTGCTTTGTTAGTAATTCTATCGCTCAAAGTGGAGTCGAAAGAGATGAGTTTTCAGTCTGCGCCGGAAGATGTGTAAGCTTTCTGCTGTCCTGATGTCAATGGGGAGCTCATTCCACCATGTTGGAGCCAGGATAGCAAACCCACGTGTTTTTGCTGATGGGAGCTTGGGTCCCCCTCGCAGTGCTGGTGCAGCGAGCCGTTTGGCCGATGCAGAGCGGAGTGCACGTGCTGGGGTGTAAAGTTTAACTTTTTATTGCTACTGCTTTTACTGAAATAACATAAAATAGCATCCTTTTGGTGTACTGTACTTATTCCATCTTGTAAATGGCTCATTGCATTGGTAGACTGTCTCCTTCAAAATGTATCCAGGGCACACACGGGTATAAGAATGCCTTTTATTTCCCATGGCAATTAAGTATTTCAAATGACAAATGCCTTCATCACGCATTCGTGCACACACCTGTATTACTGTATATTGCACTAATGAGTGGTGGGAGCGGAGGTTCTTTGTCAATGTGCAGGCCTAATTGGACAAAAACAATGAAGTGATACATCATCAATAGTGAGGGGAGAGAAGGGATGAATCCTCTTGATGCTGCCTAGCCTTCCAATCACAATTATTTAATCTAGTTTGCACCTTTTTATTATCAAAGGTATTATTTTGAATCATTGGGCTGACATATTTAACCATGTTGTAATCACATGTCTGTTGGACATTCTCAGGGTGAGTATTTCCCCTGTATGCGCTGAGATTTTCCATGTATCTGTCAAGTATTGAGAGCTCTCTCCTTTGTTTAATTAGTTAATCCTTTGGTCTTGGGACTCCTTGTTGGACCAGGCGTCTTTAGCGACCCAAGAGGAAACTGATTATCTTTTTCAAAAAGAGGATTAACTATCTGTTGTTTACCTAATGTTCACCCGTGCAGATTTGCTCGCACTTTATTGTGAAATATGTTGTTTGTATTAAGATGTCTAGTGTTAGACCTTTTTTTAAAGCATCAATACAATAAACCAATGTACTTGTTGGAGTGAGAGCTCTTATTATTCTAGGTTAGTCCCTTTTCCCTGTCTGGCATCCCATCCTTGCTTGCATTTGTAAGCTGCTTGACAGAAAAGGCTGTGAGGCTGACTGAAAATTGACAAGACAGAAAAGGGGAGTTGAAGTGTGTTAGATAGAGCATGGTACTGACTTTGAAGTCTTGAGAATGAAGAAGTGGTTCATGAGAAGCGGTATGACTGTTGTCTGATGTGTCTTGTGGCTAAATGCTCACACTGATGACAAAGACTCTCATGAGGCCTCTTTAACGCTCCAGTCTGCCCAACACCGTCATCAAATGCCTGTTTCCACTTTGCCAGCCGGTGATGTCAGTGTGGCTGATGTTTCTCCAGGTTTGTCCTCATGTACCTGATATCTTCCAGCCTGTGCTACCACAAGCCTCAGGGTGTCCCCCAATACTGTCAGCTAGTTTCTTATTTAGATGACACAGCTCATCACAATTTATATCAAAAGCTATTTAACAGGCAGTTTATTCCAGCCACACTATGTAATCATATACTTTGTGGTGTTGACCTTTTTAAAAAGTTGATCTGTTGTTGACTTAAATCCATGAATGCTGTCATTAAGGGTTTAGGGTTGATGCTGGTCTCTAATTTATTTAAAGACATTGGCTGATCTCAATACAGATAATCATCAAGTTGGCTTATTTATAGAGAAGATTTAAAGCAAACGTTGACCAAAGACCTTTTAAGTGATTGATGATTAAAATGAAAAACTAAAGACGATAACTTTGTTAGAAGGCTACAACTTGTACAAATCATCGCCATACCTCATGTGGTTTTCTTTGGGTAGTTGGATACACTGATGCAATATTTTACAACATAAATTATGTATACTGCTCCTGATTAGCGTGCTACATAATTTCGTTTGTTGGCAACCACATTCATCTTTCCTTTCAATGTTCTAGTTCAGGGGTGTCAAACTCAATTTCATCACGGGCCACATCAGCATTATGGTTACACTCAAAGGGCCGGTTGTAACCATATAAATAAACAGTACCAGTCAAAAGTTTGGACACACCTTCTCATTTGAAGGTTTTTATTTATTTCAATAATGTTCTACATTGTAGATTAATACTGAAGACATCAAAACTATAAAAGAACATATATGGAATTATCTAGTAAACAAAAAAGTGTTAAAAATCCAGAATATGATTTTATATTCTTCAAGTTAGTCCCCTTTTGCCTTGATGACAGATTTGCACTCTTGACTTCTCTATATACATGTATAATATATATTAAATAATGTATTATATTACATTATCGGCACTGCATTGGATTATTATCAGTTCCGTTAATAACTTCCTAAATAACTTCCTAAATAACTGCGTCTGAAAGCAGAAGTCTAGGGCAAATAATTGAAAGCAAATATTCAAAAATTACACCTATTGTATATTATATTCTTTACACGCTCTAGCAGGGCCACATAGAATGTGGTCGTGGGCCGGATTTGGCCCACGGGCCTTGAGTTTGACACCCCTGTTCTAGATGGATATCCTTTTCCTGCATACCTTACAGAGCCATTTGAACTCATGTTTTTACAGCAAAAAGTTATTAGAAGTGGCTTAGTTTTAGTGTGTAAACATTAGATTACCAATTAGGTGAAACCCAGACCACGGACTAGTTTGACACTTGAACTTTCATGTTTCACATTCACAGTAAATGGCTATAAAGTAAAGAAAATTGTCAAAACCATGACAGAAACGGTATCATTTTACTGCGTTGGGAGGTTTAGCTGGCAACGTGAGATGTGCAGATGGCTTTGCCTGCTGTGGCAACATAAGTGGCCACATAAGTGTTTCTTTGACAGTAAATGGGGAAAGGCTGAGAAAATGTGTTAATGGAGTTGTTCATATATCAGCTTTCAGTTTTAAACATGTTAAGACTCTGATAATTACAACTTACCTTTTTATAAGTTATGCTCAGGGAAGAATGGGCTTTAAATAGTCGATCCACCATAACGCCTGAACAGACCCACCACCACTAGGTGTTCCAAGTTTAATTGTGTCAGAAAAACATGAGCCGAGTTTTCCAGTGCATACTTTTGGGAGGTGTCACACGCCCACACACACACACACACACACACACACACACACACACACACACACACACACACACACACACACACACACGATCAGTAATGAAGTATTTGCTGTGTTTGAGATAGTGGCTGACTCACTGTAAGTCTTAGTTTTTTCCCTTTATTTCATGGTTAAAATGTGTTAAATTAACATACACGTCCTTGATGTGTGGTGCTTTAAAGTGTTGAGTTGGCCTTGGAGGGAGAAAACATCAAACCAGGTATTTTTTGTCTTTTCTGATTCCAACTATTTTCCACACTGGCCGGACATTTATTAGCTATATCGATGCCAACCTGCTCTCAAAAATACTCAGGGTAAATAAATTAAATCAACACAAACACTTTTAATGAGCAGGAAAAAAACACATTGATGAAACAGAAAATTGTAAAAAGCACATCAAATATTTGGCTGCACTGAGGTCTCACTTAGCGCATACAGAGTACAGACACTAAACACATGTCTTAAAGTCTAAAGACACACTAACTACACAAAGTAGGCTTTACAACGGTTCTTATAAAACACACCACAAAGCATTTATTTCATGATTGTTACAAAATACAACAAACTAGATTCTCATTAGGCAAAGTGAATTTTTTTTAGTTGTATAATACAGAAATAGGACTGAGAATATGTTCAGAATATATACATTCTCACCTAATCACAAAGGCCACTTACTGTTATATGTGAGGAATGTGCAGCTGTACAGGTAGCAGGGGATATTGTAATGCTACTTGTAATCTTGCCGACACCTTTGACATGACAGCCACTGGCGAGCACTTGAGTCCTTTGCTCATGTCGGAGATAGTATGGCCCAACAGGCTGCGGGATGCTGTGGGTAATACCTGTCAGGGACTGGATGTATGGACTCCCTAGATGAATATGGATCTTGCTATCCTCTGTGGCGATGATACCTGGACTTGTATCGGTGCTGTTGGACCTCTGATGTTGCCAGCTGTTCTGCCGCTCCGGTGTCTTGCAGTAGGCTTGACTTGCAGCTTCCATCGGCTCTGGAGAACAGGTCCGGACTGTTACGATCTGGATTGGAGAGTTGCTCTGGTCGGGTGTTGCAGACCGTGATGAATTTGGACTTAACATCCGTGAGATGGGTGTACCGTCAAGTGGGGAGATGGTGCAGTCAGGGCTTGAAGGTGGGGTGTTACAACTGACTGCAGACAGAGCTGTGTTCTGAATGATGGTTATTCTCTGCTTAGGCGAGGCTCCGCTTGTTGGAATGAGCGCTGTGCTGGTGTAGGACGTAGCTGCGTCTCCAGTGGGGCTGCTTATCTCCAGTGTGGCTGTGTTGAGTATATGATGCGGTGTTACTTTGATGTGCAAGGGCTGCCCGGGTGTGTGCGTTAACATCATCACCTCTCCGCTTGGGGGCATATCTACTCCGTCGGCAGAGGGGCTGCTGTATGGGCTTACGTTATTATTCGCACTGTTCAAGCTGTTAAGGCTGTTGACGAGAGACCTTCTTCTATTCATGACTTCAGTGTTGTGGTTCGGGTCCTCATTCTCGCTCTCTTCATCCTGTTTCTCGCTGTAGTCAGATGTCAGGCTATCAGTCTGAACCTCTTTGGTGTTCGGGGAAAGGTCAGGAAAGAGTTGTCTGTTTGAACCAGGTGTAAGACTCTTGATCTGCCTATGCCGGTCTATCTCACTGTTCAGTTCCTTCATCTCTCTGGCCAGCTCTCTGTTACTAGCTTCCTGCTGGCTCAGTTTCCTCTGCAGTGTGGAGTGGTCGGTCTGAACCCTGCAGATGGACTCGTCTGTTCCCATCAGCTTCTGAAGTTTGTCCTTCAGGGTATCCACCTCTCTGCCTAATAACCTTGACTTGACCTGCTCCTTCTGAAGACGGCAAAGGAGAAGGTGCTCCTGGTTGACCTCCTGCTTTTCTGCCTGCTCATACCTGGAGAGCTCCCTCTTTGCCAGCTCGAGCTCTTCAGTCAGAGCCTGGGACAGCTTCTGTTCATCGTTGAACCTCGCTTTCAGACCGGCAAAGTCCTCCTCCACCTTTATTAGCTCTTCTTCCATCATCTCCTTGTCTTGTAGTCTCTTTTGCAGCATCTCCAGCTCCCGGGTCAATTCTTTGACTTTGTTGTCGTCGGTTTGGCAGTGGTGGTTAGCGTTGTTTGGAATTGAGCTGTGTGTGTACTTCTCCTCTTTTTCTTTTCTGTTTTCCAAGAGCTGTAACTTTCTCTTCATTATGATTATTTTGTTCTGTTGCACTATGTTCCTCTCCTCCTCTGTTTTGAGTCTGTCTTGGAGCTCATGTCTTTCCTCCACCATCCCCTTAACCCTGTCCTCTAACTCTGCCTTGCATCTCAGTGCCTGCTGCTTCTCTTCTCTCAGTCTCTCTGTCATTGATGTCAAATTGCTTTGCTCGTTCTTGTTGCCCTCCTTCCTGTTGAGTTGTTCCTCCGCCTGTCTGAGCTTCTCTGCCATGGTCTTTCTGTCCTCCACCAGAGCTACGGTCAGAGTCCTGAGCTTTGCCAGGTCCTGTCGAATCACCGCCTCGCTCTTTCCCATCTGGCCTTCAACTCCCTCGAGCTCTCTCACTCTAACTTTCAGTGTGTCGAGCTCACCAGACAGCATCTTTCTATCCTCTCTCTCTCGCTCCAAGCTTCCCTTCAGAATACTGCAGTCCTGTCTGCTCTTGCTTAAAGCCTCCTCTACCCTGTCCAGTTCAGTGATTCTGCCATTGAGCTTATCCACCTCAACTTTCAAACTGCGGCAGTGGCTGGCCTCCCTCGCTAGTCTGCGGTCCAGCTCTCGACACTGGTCCCACATACGTATCAGCTCCTCGTCCTTTCCCTCCATTTCCACGACCCTTCTCCTCAGCAGCTCGACCTCGGACAGCAGGCTCGGGGCTGTCATGGTGCTCTGTCTTTGGTCGGGGGTGGACACTTGATTTTGTCGAAGGGATTTCACTTCCTCCTTCTTTGCTCTGGGGTGAGCGGCACTAACCTCCTGCTGGATGTGATCAGTGATGGCGGTCAGTTCTTTGACCCGATGCCTCTGCTCCTCCAGCAGCTCGCTCAGACGCTGTTGCTCGCTTACAACCAGCAGTGCAAAAGCCTTCAGTGAGATCAGCTCGCCCTTTAGATTGGACACATCTCTTTCACTTTTCTTGTCCTTTATCTCCTGGTATTCTCTCTCTTTCACAACCAGGAGCTTGAGTCTGTAGAGAAAAAAAAACAAAAGACGCTGATGTGAGTGGCCCGGTTGAAATGTGTAATTGATACTTAATTCAGCCTCCAAGGACACTTCGTAGTATTTAAACTTAACCTCATGACCACCACTTTTAAACACAAATAGTTTCCTAAGTGGTTCATTTCCAGCATAATTTTTAAAGAGAATTTAAATTACTCAACACAATAATCCAAACATCTACAGGAGCTAGTAATACTTTCCTCTCTCCCTTGTACATCTGGTCTGTGTTTGTCCCACCTGTAAATCCTAGATATATCCATGTAACTGTTATTTTGCACTTCTCTCCAAGCTGCGTGCGGTCGGTAGGTTGTTTAGACTATCACAGCAGATGGTCCCTTGGCAGGGAGTGTTGGTTAATTAAGAAGTTCATCTACCCTTGAGTACCCTCAACGCTGCATCCAATCACCCTCCTTCTGTGCACCTCCAATGCTACCCCCATTTCCCGCAAGGAAAGGCCGGAATTCCCCCTTGTTTCAGAAGTAATTACATACTGGCTACATTTACTAAGTGCTGTCACTCCTCACATTTCCCCAGATGCAGACCAGTACTGTACAAATTCATTTCATACACACTGTACATGTTTTTCTCATGTGTTATTGCAATCACGTTACACTCCAAAGTGATCTCATTCGGGTAGCTTTTGACTTCCTGGAATTAATCTCACACAAGTATGCGGACTGTTTGCTGATAGTTTTGTGTGGACAAACAATATACAGTGGCGACATTTAGAGAAGTGTACCTACTTCGATGCATTTATTCCTCTGCCCATTTTTGAAAGAATTCCCAGATACTTTAACTTTTATGAAACATTTGATAAATAGGAGGCCTTTATGGAGAGTTTTGTAAATAAATATAAATTCTTCAAGTTTTTGCGGCAGCTTATATTAGGTAAAACATGAGACTGCACGTTGTCACAGCATTTTTCTATGTAATATTTAGAAACTAATATTGCCTTTAAGACACACATCACCTAATGCTATAATGAGTATGTGTGAGTTAAACAAAAAGATCTGGAAATATATATATGGTATATTTCTGTTATACTTAGATCGATAGCTACACAAACTTGCATTGAGATTTGTTTGTAACGGTCTAACTCTAAGTCGTGATTATAGTATTGTCAAACAAATACTTTGAAATATCAACAAATTAATTACAAACGGTGATACATTTAAATTAATTTGTAGAGTTTCAGTGAGACTTACATCTTTAGTTTAGACTTTTAACTTGAGTTTTTCTGATAGCAACCGGCCTTGTAAGATGTTCTATCTATCAGATCTAAGCAGAACAGGACAGTTCTCACATAGCCCGCAACTCATCTTACAGTTTTTAAAAGTTTGCAAATGATAACGTTTCTAAATGTACTTTATATCTTTTCCATTGTTAAGAAGTATTTTCACTGTTCCTACCTGTACTTTGCCGTCTCTGTCCTTTAAAATCCTTAGAGAATAAATCGTCTCTACTCTTTCACCTCTCCCTTTCCCGGAGATCCGAGTGATGTGGACATTCCATCCGGAAAACCAAACATTATGAGAAGTGCTCTGCACACTGAGTCTCACTCGCAGTCAGTGGCGCCCATTACATCATCAGCAAGTCCTTATATGGCACTGAACAGGCTCTACTGCTGTGTGTGTGTGTGTCCTTGTGTGTGTGTGTGTACTTGTGTGTTTTTACTGGAGTTAAGCCCATTCCAGATGAGGTCATTGTGTAGCCATGCCAAAGAAACTAATGGGAAGGACAGAATGTGTTTGTGTATGTGTGGATGTGCGAAGAAAAGTAAAGCTTCAATCACAATTTAAACTCGAGAGGCCAACGCTCTCAGTTTGCACGATAAGCCTTGCAAAGATGTTGTTAATACATACTGCAAACGTGCTATGTTCTATGAACTGTAGCTCATGCATACTGTAGTGTGTGTCTGTGTGTGTGGTGTTCCAGTGTGTTTTAAGAAGAGAGGCATGTTTTGTGAGTTGTAGCTGCTTTGCCTGGGGCCTGATAACCTGACTGTGAGATGACATCATCAGTTCATAGGCCCTCAATTACATCCATATGTCTCTCTTTCTTTCTCTCTCCTCCCCACACCACCTCTCTATCCTTCTTCATGTCATTCTCTTCCTAACCTTAGCTTATTGCTAGAAGTTATGAATTGCAATTTAGTTTTTGTAGTTTGCTATTTATACCACTACCTTGCTATCATCAATTTCTTCTGCATTCTCTTATGGTATTACTCAAATCAAATGTATGAGCTCAGTGGAGCAGGGAGGGATGACGGATTATACTCTCATTATTCTCGCTGCTTGTCTCGTCCATCACGACCAGAGTGACAAAACTCATAATGGCATAATAAATGATATTATATCTCGCTTTGATGGCACCACCAGCTCTACAGGAGGAAAATAAACATATAGGTCTGTGTGTGACGCACTTTCCCCTCTGGGAGCACTTACTCGCACCATGGCTCCTCGTTCCAGCTTTCACTGGGAAATATACCTCTGATGGAATTTCTTTCTGTCAAGCAAACCATCTAGTCCCCAATTAAAGGAGAGCTATTTCCCCTGTGTCACGTCGTCATCACACAAAAATGTACCAAACAGCCAAAAAGACACACTTAAACTTCATTTAGACATTTATGTTCTCAAGCATTTTTACACCAGGCATGGAAATCTAGAGATCGCTCGTATATATTCAAAGAAAGCAAAGAAAGGTTGTGCAACAGTGCCTAACCTCTGTTGAGAAGAAAGACGGGCCACAGTTTACAAATGCGCAAACAATGTCTCCATGGTAATTGAAAGTTTCTGTCAACAGCGGATTCAGCAGCCCTGTGCTAACAAAACACATGTCATAGAAGAAGAAAAGTTTCTAAGCCTTTAAAACATTAAGATACTCTGTCATCTCTTATCACATCGCATGATCAGGTTTCACTTTCACACATTTGTTTTTATTGCAACACACTTAATCAGTTTGTTAAGCCAACAAAGAAGTGAAATGTAGAAGCTCTACAGCATCTATCCAAATCAACTGTGTTGGAGTCTCCGATGGGAATCCCGGGCCTCGAGTTACTGACCACAGCAGTGACTAGTTAAGGATGAAAGGCCTGTATGGTTCCCCATGTTGGCATCCTCTTAAACCTTATTATTGATTCATTACAAATGTGAGTGCCGGTTTAAAGGGGACCTATCATGCAAAAAGCACTTTTTGATGTCTATTATACATAAATATGTGTCCCCGGTGAGTCAGGGAACTCACGCAGCGTCAGAAAATAAAACCCTCTCTCTTTTCTTCCGTACCCAAATTCCCCAAAAATGGAGCTACAACAGAGCTGATCCAGATTTGCGTCCGATATGACATAATATCGGAAATGTAGGCTGGCTTTACACCCACGGCCCTATCAGAAACAATGCCCAACTGTTTTGGACGTAATATGGTCGGTACACGTTTACATTAGCATCGCTAACACTCAGAGCTAACCTGTACTGCACAGAGCATGGCCGTTTCTCAATCTCGAGGATGCTGGCTTGGTAGTCGCGTACTTCCAAGTCACTTCCTTCAGAAACGAAGCAAGTATGCTTCCAAGCCACGGCCTCGGAAAACGAAGAAGAATTGAACAGGCTAACAAGTGTGTCACTCTCTCTAATGGTTTCAACATAAACTGTACCGAAACTAAATGCCTCACGATGTCTATCTAATTATGAACTTTCTTTACTTTCACGGAACACATTTTTTGTGATAACAAATGTAACATATTTACCAACACATGTTCTACGCCACTTAGGGCTGAACGATATATTGTGTCATGGCGATAACCGCTATATGCGCATGCGCGATATTCACACCGCAGGGACGTGCGGTTTTATTCCAAAAAATGTTTAAACGCTAACACACTTTAGCACAGAATTCAAAATAAAGATACCCTTATTACTTATCAAAACTGCACATACAATATATCCGATTAAAGCTAAGACTCCATAGATTATTTAAGAATAGTATCATCACTAAGCGATCCGATCTCGCGACAGTGGAAGCAAACACAGACATCACAACACGTACCTTTACGGAGCTTTTACGGGAGATCGTCTCACCGTAGCTGTCAATCTGATCAAAAGACGTGTTCAATGGCATTAAAACGAGAAAAAACGCGGCTGAATCGGTTGATCCATAGGTTAATAATGTATCTGTGGCTTTGAATAGAGAGCCGCAGTGACGCGTCCTTAAACCCGGAAGTAAACTTCTTCTGGTTCCTTCGTCAAAAACCAATGCAAATTCTCCATAGGATTTTGGAAAATAGCTCGAAATAAGGTCTGTGGTTGACACACATTTAAGAAAGGGATCACGTGTTGTTCAGCCGGATAATCTCCACATGTCAACCCTACTTTTATAATTTTTTAATCATAAATCTAGTCGCCAGAAACAAAATGCTAACGTTATGCTATAAACGAACTACAAGCCAGTACAGCAGCAGGGCTGCTGTGGCTGCTTGCTACAAAAGCAAAACTTGCGCGGCTCTCATGTCAGGGGTACTTGAGTGAGTGACATGCAGGCTCTGCATGCACAGCAAACCACCAATCACAATCATTCTTGATCAGATCACAGCAGGCCCCGCCCCGCTAGTTTGCAGACCATCAAAACGCCGGTAAAAAATGAGCGAGGCACAGGAGGACAATACCTTCATCTGGTTAAATATAGTTAAAAAAAAAACAATATATATCGCAGGGGGGGGAAAAATCGCGTCAGTTTTTTTCAATATCGTGCAGCACTAACGCCACTACATACTTATATTTAAATGTGTGCTGCGTCGGTTCAGCCATTCTCCGCAAGGGTTTTTGAAATTGGTCCGTGCGCAAAGCATTGTGGGGATTTTAAGGACGCAAAGTCTACCCATGTGCAGCCTCGAAATTTCCCCCAAACCAAGGACGCGGCCTCTGTGGAATTCCAAGTATGCTGGACATTGGAACGGTCCTGCTGCGCCACTTGATGACGTAGCATCCTTGAAATATTGGTTTGGAAGCCAGTATCCTCGAGATTGAGAAACGGCCCATGCGTGTGAAGAAGCAGGAAATAAAAAAGAAACTCACCTTGTGGTATAACCGGCAAGAGAGAAAGCCCTTGAGCTCCATACTGTTTCAGAAATAATCCTTGATAATCCATGATATGGTGTTTCATCACGCAAATCAGCACTTTTGAAATAGAGGGATATGAGGCATGGCTAGAATGGGTGATCTGTTTGGTATTTCGAAACACTTCATAGACATGTTTTTTATATATTTTTATATATCTGAGACCTATGCTATTGCCTAAAAATAGCATGATAGGTGCACTTTAAAGTCAGAAGAATGTCATCTTTACTTGTTTGTTGATTGTACTGATGAAAACTTGATTTTGAATACACCAGAAGTTACAGAGGAGATAAGACAATGGTATGGTTAATACATCAACCTGCTTGATAACCTTGACACTAATGACTTTATTATTTGTAAGAAAAAGGTCTCGGTAAGATGAGATATTCCTCTGTGGAATGTGAAGGAGAAATCCTCCTCATTCCAACAGACCAACTCCTAAACCAGAGTTCACGAGGTCCTGTTTTGCTTCGAGGAGGGTTTGGCATCCGCAGCGCTTCTCCTCAATTACAAGCACGATCGGATCCCTCTTAGGCTTTTCCAAGAAAACCCTAAAACATTGCCTCTTATATGAAAAGTGCACTTTGGCTGCTGTTGTATTAGCTCCTTTTCATCCAGCGGAGTAATTTGGGGATATTGAGTTTTTTCATTTTTTTAACATAATGCTGTATAGGGTCATAGAAAAGGCATATTGAAAGAGAAGCAGCTGCTCATGCAGTTTTTCCTGGCTTTTGTCTCCTAATTTATCAGTATGTTTAATACAATTGAAGGACTGGCTAAACTGACCTCATCTTATTGGTACAACTATTAACAGCTTGCGTTCAGAACAGCGGTTCTGCTCTGAAGGGATGTACTGCCAAACCCCTATGGTAATTGATACACTTATTCTTCCGACACATTATTGGCTGAGGCTGCAGATGGTGGATGTGTGCTGAGTGTGAGGGATGGACAGAACAGCTGTCGGTTTCCGCTCCGGCACAGTCAAGTTTACTTTGTCCTTTTCCTTTGAGCACAATTTATTAAAAGTTTCCTCCACCACATCTTACCAAGCCAGATTGTTTTTTCATCGACTGCTTGTTAGCCATGCTCGTGTTCACATCGCACAGCGTTAAGGATCCTCATCGCACAGTAATCACATCGCAGGGTGTGTGATGTCAAGGCAGAACAAGACACGTTATGTAACAACTTTTTTGCTGCCTGATACAAAAGGAAAACTTTCACTTTTCCTTGACTAATGTACACAACAAGGTATCTGATGTAGTGACTTGATATAGGGGCCTCGAACACATTAAGTAAAAGAAAACTCAAGGTTTGATCTCATCTCAAAACAAATGACTGTTTGTAATATGACATATGACACGAGAGAAACAGGGGGGTTTGTCACATGACCATGGTGTTCAACCTTAAAAGTCAGTCCCCCTTTTAAGATTTTGTTTTTGTTTCAAATGTTGGGGCTAACCAGAGCCCCTTCATTCTCAGAGGTGGACGCATTTATGCACCAACAATAAACTGCCCAGATAAATGACTGCTGACTTCGTACAGCCTCACAGAGCAGCTAGCAAGGCTGTAGACCTTTTTAAAGGGGACCTATCATGCAAAATGCACTTTTTGATGTCTTTAATACATAAATGTGTGTCACGCAGTGTCAGAAAAATAAAACCCTTTCTCTTTTCCTCCGTACCCACATCTTTTAAAAACGGGGGTACAACGAGCGGATACAGATTTTGCTGC
>NW_011336223.1:565239-582106 GCF_000735185.1 Notothenia coriiceps
GTGATGTATTTTATGTGTCCCCGGCGCGTCGGGGAACTCACGCAGCGTCAGAAAATAAAACCCTTTCTCTTTTCCTCCGTACCCACATCTTTTAAAAACGGGGGTACAACGAGCGGATACAGATTTTGCTGCCGATATTACATAATTTCGGATGTTGGACCCACAGAAAGTTGCTATCAGAAACAATGCCTCACGTGTTTTGGACGTAATATGGTATTTTTTTACATTAGCAAGCCTCGCTAACACTCAGAGCTAACCTGTACTGTAGAGCACAGAAAAGGAACTCACCTTGTGATAAACCCGCAAGAGAAAAATTATTTGAGCTCCATACTGCTTCAGAAATAATCCTTGATGTGGTTTAGAACATGATGGCGTTTTATCACAGCATAATTTAACTTTATCTCCGGGAGAATTTTGGTCAGGCATTAGCTCCGCCTCCTCTTTTTTGTTCTTCAAGCTAAGGACCCAACATCTGCGTTTCTCTAACAGGGCTGCAATAGAGGGATATGAGGGATGTCTAAAATGCATTTGAGATTTTGAGAAAAACACATCATAGACATGTTTTTATGTATTTGTTTATATCTGAGAGTCCCAGTGTTTCCGCCAGGGGGGCGTCTTGCCGTCATTTGACACCCTTATTCAGCTCGGGACGCCCTGAACGCGAGCCGAGGGCGTCCAAAAATATTAATAATTCGAGAGAAGATCGAGAGTTTTTATCGCTTGAAATGACGAAAAATATTTTTGGACGCCCTCGGCTCGCGTTCAGGGCGTCCCGAGCTGAATAANGTATGAGCAGCGGTCGCGAAGTCACTGTCCTCGTGGACAGGGTGGAGGCTCGGGAAAAGTGCGCCGAGTTGCTTGTTCCTAACTAGTAGTTTTAGGACGTTTCACGGTCAAGCCCCACAGACTGTAGCTAAAGGACCCCGTGGCGCAGTGTTCCCGCCACGCTGTGGAGACGGCTCGCTTCCACCTCCGACAACGCCGAAAAGGAGCGGGCGAGTGTCTCGGTGCCCCAGCGAGGGCACTCACAAAGACCCCTACCACTGGAAGATGGGTGGCAAAGTAGCGTGGCCCATTGGCGTGGTGTAGTACGCGGCGACATACTTCGCAACTTTTCCGATCTCTGGCAGGTCCGTAGCTGACCTGTCGTCTTCCGCCTACAGCGAAAACGACTCCAGTTCGACGCAACCGAGTCCGCCGGAAAACGACCGTGTAGGCAGTAAGGCCGATCGTAGAAGGTACGTAGATGCCTCACACAAGCCTGAGTTGCAAAGCGGAACGCTCTTCACAGCTCTCGGAACCAGCAGTAGCAGTCTCGCGGTCGACAGGATGTATAGTCTCATGCGATGCCTGTAATGCTGCACCGACGTCAGCTGTTGGACCAACGACTAACGGAGAGGTCTCAACAGTAGCCAGCGGAAGAAGTCGGCGGACCGACATGAGCGTACGCGCCTGCGTCTCAGTGTCTAGAACTGGCCGCTTGAGGAGCCCGAGACTGATCACACCACGCCGGTGAACCAGACGTACGAACTTCCTGCACTCACAAGCGCACAGCTGGTGCCCGCAATGGGAGGACAACTGTACAGGTGTCACAGCGTCGGTCCAGCAGTGGCGTCGACACCGGCGAGACACAAGCTCACGCAACGTGCCTGACCAGTGAAGTGATGCCTGCAATTCGGAGACACGCGACCCACCGGCCTTCAAGCAGACGTACCCGACTTCTTTCTGCACTCCTGAACCCGACCGTAGACTCATGCACCGAACAGTCGCGCGATTGACTAAGGGCAGTTGAGGAACAGGAAAGTAGTCTTCCTGATCACTTTTTGCTTTGTTCTGGGTAACGACGCATAGGTCTAGTGTCTGGACCATGATGACATTCGTGGTGTCCGAAGAACAATTTCAATAGAATAGAATCGGTCGCGGTACATGTATCTAAGAAAGATATACCGCGACTAGAATCGATAGAGAATCACCTCGCTTTTGTCAATACTGTAGTGATGTGAATGATGAGACCACTAAACATCAAAAAATAACGCTAAGAAGTATCAGAATATAACGTTGTTCAAAGAGCTGTCTTTGACACTGAACAAAACTGTACTTTTAATAAAAAAATTCTAACTGTTGTAGTATACGTGTGGGTCGACCAAAATACTAAAAAAGAACACTATGCAACAAACCTATCGCCGCTCCAACACCACCTTTTCCCTGTAATTTTCCCTACATCATCCTAACACACCAGTACACACCTGCAACGTCTAATAAATATGATATGAATTACACAACATAAACAGTCTACGCCGCGTATACCTGCGTAACGCGTGGCACTATTCCGGGGACAACCTCCAAAGTAGACTAGAATCCACACGTAGACTCTCCTTACAAACTTAGTAGATTCTATGATTTGCAACATGAACAACCACAAGTAACGAACAACACATAGGACAGAGTCCAATTAGGATGGAGAGAGGTGCTCTGTTTGTAGGCCGGCACGAGCCAAATGGCGAGCAATGACAGAGCCGGACTGTCTGCGAACAAGGACCGACAAGTATACGAATGACACCAACACCAGCAAAACACATGGGCAGCCTAAAAGAGTCTGTCCCAGAGGAACAATCTAAGAGCGTGCTTCGTTAGGCTACACCTTGACGCACACCCTACCTAAACCACCTCAACATTCGACGTGCCACAAGCGTCCGTAATAGGTTGGTTAGTCTGCGATGTCGGAGACGACTGCAATGTATAGGGTAAGACAAACACAAACGGCAGGTCCCGCAGCACCGAATCCATCAGGCGCTGGAACGTCTGAGCGGCATTCTTGAGTCCAAAAGGCATCCGTAGGAACTCAAAAAGTCCAAAAGGCGTTATCACTGCTGTCTTGGGAATGTCCAGGGGGTGCATGGGCACCTGGTGGTATCCACGCACCAGGTCCACCTTGGAAAACACCCCCGTACCGGCCAGATGCGCTGAAAAGTCCTGAATGTGTGGCACCGGATAGCGGTCATGCGTAGTGGCGTCGTTGAGTCGGCGGTAATCCCCGCACGGGCGGAACCCGTCGTTCGGCTTGGGGACGACGTGCAGGGGGGAAGCCCAAGGACTGTCGGAGTGGCGGACAATGCCCAGGCGCTCCATGGTTGCGAACTCCGCCCTCGCTACAGCCAGCTTAGAAGGGTTCAACCGCCGGGCCCTGGCTTAGACAGGAGGCCCCCCGCTAGTGACGTGGTGTTCCACGCCATGCTTAGTGGTAAGCGCAGAGAAGGTGGGTAGCGACAGGTCCGGAAACTCGGCCAACAGTCTGAGAAACGTGTCTTCCCCCGACAGCGAGCCCGACAGCCCGTCGTACGCTGCGCTGCCAAGTGTGCACACGAGGGAAGAAAACGTTAAGGCATCAACCAAACGCCTATTCTTAACGTCCACCAAGAGTCCATGAGCACACAAAAAATCCGCTCCGAGGAGGGGAAAAGAAATGTCCGCTGTCACGAAATCCCAGCTGAAACGCTGTCCTCCGATGCACAAACACATAGGCCTCACGCCGTACGTGCGAATGGGACCGCCGTTAGCCGTCGTCAATCGCGGTCCGTGCCCACCACGGGCGACGTCTTCACTCGACGCTGGAACCACGCTCCGTTGAGCGCCCGTGTCACACAGAAACAGGTTCCCCGAAAAGCTGTCGCTAACGAAGAGGAGCCTGCACGTGCAGCCGACGCTCAGAGCCACTACTGAGCGCCGGCCCCTCCGTGTCCCGGGGGTTTGTAGCTGCACGGAGAAATGAATCTCTTCACCCTTTTCCCGAAACGTGCATGGTAAACGCACTCTCCGGTGTCTCCACGCCGGCTCGACACAGCCGTGTCCGGCCTCCGCCACGCTTTCTTGACTGCAGATGGGCCGCTGAGCGTCGCGGCTAACGTCTCTGCACCTGGCTGTTGTGTAGCCAGGAAAAAACAATCCGCTTCCTGAGCCAAAGCACGGGGCTCCGTGACAGGCGTGTTGGCCAGCGCCGTCTGGACCCGGGGAGGTAAGTGACGCAGGAAAATCTCCGTGAATAAAATCCGGGGATCTCCCCCCCTAGCAGATTTAGCATTTTCTCCATTAGCTGAGATGGCTTGCTGTCTCCTCGGCCTTGAATGTCAAGTATCTGGCGGGCCCTCTCCTTAGCAGATAAGCTAAATGTCTTAAGGAGAAGGGCCTTAATCGCCTCATATTTGCCATGGTGCGGGGGGCTGCGATAAATCCCACCATCCTGGACGATGCGGAGCTTCCCAGCGCTGCCACTATGTATCTCAGGTCCCCGTCACGGACCTGTCGGCAGGCGAAGTGCGCCTCCACATGTCAGCCATGCTCGTTAATTTCCCGGAAACTTTCTCGGAAATGTCAGGGTCACCAGTGTAGTGCCGTGAAAAGGGAGTCGGAGGCGGTGAATTCAGAATGGAGTTCCAATCTTTATTAGCCATTAATAACAGAGAGGTTAACACATGACTGCTCTGCTTGATGCGCTAGCAGGAATGGCAGCTGAAGCTACAGGTGTTCCCTACTAAATGGCCCGTGTGGCAACACAATACGAGAGGTGAATTATGTCCAATAACGTGTCACCACACTATACAGTTTAGTGGTAAGGGATTTTGTTGTCCGGTTGGATGCTCTTAGGCTTATGTAAAGCTTTGATGTTGAACATGACCAGACTTCTCCTTGAAGATTATATTGTTTATAGGCTGATTGAAGTAAAAGCAGCAGAGGGGGAGTGGGTAGACCTTAAGTGACAAGACAAAAAAATGCCAGGTTTAGAAAAGGTCACATGCCATTTTGCTGAGTCGACAATCGGCACGGTTACCCTAACCCTGACCCTGACCATAAACAAAACAGTAGAACGGAGGCTCAGGGTGTTTCTCAATGTTGAGTACGCTTGCTTGGTAGCACGAGCATCTTGCTTCAGAAGAGAGGCAAGAATACTTCCTAGCCTCGGAAAATGAAGAATGGAACAGGCGAGCAAGTGTGCAGGTGTGCGTCATATGAGAGGCCCCGCCTTACATTTTCCGCCACAGATTTGGGGAAATTGGTCCGTGCGCAAAGCATTGTGGGGATTTTAATACCGCGGAGTTTACACATGTGCAGCCTCAACATTTCTCCAAACGAAGTACGCCCATGAGTATGCCGGGCTCTGTAGAATTCCAAGTATGCTGGACATTGGACTTCGGCGGCACTCGATGACGTAGTATGCTTGAAATAGTGGCTCTGGAGCAACTTTACTCGAGAACACCCAGAGATGTAGTTAGCCTAACGTTAGCTTTTTACTTCTGCTGATTTATAAAAGTGGTTTTAATATGTTAAAAATGATCCTGCTGAAGCAAAGCTATAAGTGTCATAAATGTGTGTTTGCCACAGATCTTATTGTATTGCTTTCAGTAGAGGGAGCCCTTGCAATGCTAACAATGTCAGCCAAAAAATACGTTATCCCTGCACCACTCTGAACTTGATTGTTCCCAATGTATTTTCTGAGACACCCATTTAGGTCCCATTTCTTGTCCTACGTTAGTTAGTCTTTCGGCACACTACTGTTGTATTTTGCCTTGTTTAGTCGTTTTATCGCAGCTCTCCTCTCTTGCAGACACAGGTGGCTCTACTCACCAAGTTCCTGTGGATAGGAAAACACTGCTACGAGTCGAGGAACTTCGCCACAGCCATGCAGGTCCTCGGAGGTGTGGAGAACGTGATTGTCAGGCAATTACCAGTAAGGCTGCTTCTCATAAATCCCTCCTCACCAGAACTCTGCGTCGCTGCAATAAGTCACATGCCCTGCAGCTCAATGTTTTTCTTCTGCCGTGATAGAATTGGGTGGATTTTAATTACTTTCACAAATGAGAAATTTGCATTAATGCATTCAAATTAGATGTAGAAAGTGTGAGCGCAGCGAGGAGGAACGTTGAATAGGTGTAATATACACACACAAAAGGCACCAGTGTTGAGAATATATATAAGACATTTCCATATTTCCATGGGTTACATTCATTGACTCATGTGTTGTGTTGAATCCAGCTTATAATAAGTGTTTCTTTTAGAAATAAAACTTTCTCCTCTCTTGCCAACAGGCTTGGAAACATCTGTCTTCCAAGGTGTGTGAGATCCTGGAGGAGCTACGAGCTGTGCAGGTGTGTTTCGGCAAGCACACACATATGTTGTTTGTAACTGAAGGCTAGGCTGGTCACATATTGTGAAACTTGGCTGCAGGGCAAACAAATCAATAGAAAAAAAGCTCCTCCTACAGCTGCTCTGCTGCTGAAAGTTAGCCCCAACAGAACCTGATGCATCAAACTACCAGTGGTGGAGGAAGAACTCAGATTTGATATGAATATATATTCTGCTCATTTTCAGGTTCATATTTTTTCATATTATTTTTTTGTGCCTCTTCTGGGACATGTCTCCATGCTTTGATGTTCAAAAAGCCCTATATTGTTCTCATACTGCCTGTGCTGCAGCACCTCTTTTCACCCTCTGTCTGAAACCAGATCCCAGTCTTTTGTGATTGGTTAGCTGGCTGGCTCTGATATGATTGGTCAACTGCTTGGAGATGTCCCGCCCCTTAAACTCTTATCACATACAATGTTGGAGCGCTAGCCAATATAAGCGCGAGTGTTACATCTCTAAGCGGCTGACCAATCACAACAGAGCCGGTCAGCTAACCAATCAAAGTCTGGTTTCAGACAGAGGGTGAAAAGAGGTACTGCAGTACAGGCATGAAAGCATGGAGACATGTCACAGTAGAGGCAGTAAATACTGATATGAACCTGAAAAGGAGCCCCTTTAACCACTCCTATGGGCAAAATCATCTTTGCCAGTTCTGTCCCGTGCGAGTCAAACTGTCCTGTTATTGTCTGAGGAAAACATTGTTTTATAGTCATATCTAGACACAGCTGTGGTTGAAGCCCAAGCAAAGAGAAAGGGTCTGTCTTATCATACTGGAAAGATAAAAAGCTCTCCCAAGGCCGTTTGCCTCGGCTTGGGAAGAGAGGGCAGCGAGGAGAGGTAAAAGCTCAAAGGATCAGAACGTAAACTAAAGGACTAAATGTAGTGAAGTAAATAGTAAAATATTGGCCCCTCACTATAGAGTGTAACTTTGTGTTTGCCACTATAGATGAGAGCAAGTCATCTGGGTACTTTCCCTCTACACAAGGCCACGCCCCTTTTTTGCTGAAAACACTTGCTGTCATTTGACTGATGGTTAATACAGATTCTGCAGTTTTTTTTAAAACATTTTATAATACGACGCCTTTTTTATCTACAAGAACCCCAATTATGATGGTCGGACAGGCAAACTATTAGAAAATGTTATTGGAGACCGCTGATCGGCTTCGATTAATGGTTTAATTTAAATCAATAGAGGACATCGATCCCCTATTGCAGACCAACACTTAAACTAGGATTTCTGAATTACATTGTTTCGATTACTTTCCTTTTTCTGTAGAGGAAGTCAATAAATCGATTTGTTTGTTGTTTGAGGTGCAATATACAACACAGCAGCTTTTAGGCGTGAAGAAACTATTGTTTACCGCTTGGCCCAGATGCCTTGTTTTCACCGGAAAGTGGACAGGCCTTAATTCCACCAGGAAGTGACGTAGCGCTGCTCTCATCTATGTACACAAGCTTCTCAAAGCATTGAAGAAAACAATAGATTGACTAAAAGGGAATAATTTTAAATATTATCTTAGGCTCCTCAAATACTTAGCTACGGCCCTGCACCAAGCGACCAGTCACACTGCAGCCGGCAGAGAGCGGAGCGACTCAGCTGAACCCACACTTACACAGGGATTGTTGATCTGTTCAGACAAATGATATTGGGATAAATCTATCTCCATATATTGACTGTGCAGATAAATGTCTCTGTCCTCAGATGTTCCTGAAGAGCGACGACCTGTGTCTGATGGTGGGGGAGCACACAAGGAGGAGGCCCACCCTGCCGTCAGCGCACATCCTGGCCATGCACGTGCAGCAGCAGGAGATCGGTGCCTTCACCCTCACTACTGGGGCCTTCAAGTGGACCAAGCTCAGGTGAGGGCGATCAGCCTCTTGAGCACATCTGCTATTGGCCCTACTAAATCAGGTGTTCAACTACTTTCAAAGATACAGCTCTGGAAAATAAGAGACCACACCAAATTGTTTTTAAATCTCAATCCCCACATGTATGGCAGCCATTCCATTCCAGTGTCTGTTGAATTCCTACACAGAGAAATGTTATCAGTGGTTTATACAATTAAATCAAAGAAAATTAATTGTACTTACTAAAATACTTACTAAAATAAAGAAGATTGAAATTAGCCTAAATAAAAACCAAAAATAAAATTCAGACAGGACGTCTATCTATAATATATTGAGCTTTATTTAAGATGTATTGTAACATTGTGATTCTACTGGCAATCTCCCTTTTCTTTTTTTAAATGTACCAGTAATCTGATTACACTTTTTTTTACTGTCACTCTTAAGGGAATACAGTTTGGTACCCTGATTAAGTCATCTTGTTACTGCAAGCCTGACTACATTCTGTTAAATTGGAAAACACATATATGGACATATAATACATATAATATAATACTATTGAATACATTATATATTTATAGCGCTTTTGTAGGACTCAAAGTCGCTTTATAAACTAATATAAATGGACACATTTACACACAGCATTTGCACTGTAGTCCCTCTGATTAGGCTGATAACAAAAGTGTTTACAGTATACAACTGTAATACTGACACAGAGAATACAAATTAACCTCTCATCAAACAGCCATGTAAAACATTTCGTTTTAAATCATCTGCTCCACATTAATCCTGATATACAGTACCTCTCAGTGATGCACTATATTAACAGTTAACTGGAAAGGTAGCTCTCTTCCCACGTTCCAAAAATCCATCTCTCTCTAAGTCGGCCAGCTCACTGTATGAGGACACATTTTCCTGTGTCCTTCTCCTTCAATCCAATATGGCCGACCAGATGCTGAGGTCACAACAAGTGGCGGATGGATGGTAATGGCACAGCTGTTGGATTGGAGTTGTTGGTAGGGGTGCCAGTGTTGCACCAGATGGCGCCCGTGGGATGGGGTTTGATTGGAAAAGAGGTTTGGGTCCAGATGCTGAGAGGAGATGGGCTGCAGCCAGATGCTGGGGTCAGGGGGTCCGAGCAGGGGGGGGCAGGAACACAGCTGGCTCCTGTGGACCAAGGTTTGGCTCCAAATCAGGTCACAGAGAAAGCAGATGATGCTGCCAGGAGGGAAACTTGAGTGTAATTTGCACCTAGATAAAATCCCATTTCATGTTTCTGTTCTTTATTCCCTCTTCATCCACCCGTCCTTGGCTGAAGGAGCATAGCTAAGGTTGTGAGCCAGGTCCACGCCTTCCAGGAGGCGGTGTACCCCTACAGCCCGGACCTGGACCTGCAAGCCTACCTTCGGAGCCGCAGGGCCCGCCTCTCCACCTCTGACCTCCACCTCTTGGCCGCCGACAACGACGCCGACTTCCAGCAGTCCAGCGAGCGACAAGCGCGGAGGATCCAGAAAACGCTGAGGAGGGTGAAGGCCACCTTCCAATGAGCCCTGCCCCAGGACCATTGCCAGGCACCAGGTCAACACCTCCTGACTGAGGCCCCAAGCCCGGGCCCCGACCCTCAGAGGCCTCTGTTGTCCTGGCAGCAGAACCTTGTGGACTTAGAAACTGCTGTCATATACACTATCTGTCAAAAGAACCTTAACTTAAGTAAGGGATAATGTGCAGCGGAGCAGTCATTCATGAAAAAGTATTACACAGCAACACACTTAATAAACCAATGACTTGACCAGCAATTTTGATTTTAAATGGTTTTCTTGATTTAAAAATGATCATCCATGTCTGTTTTTTGAGAAGTTCTCTTTAGTGATTACTTCCTGTCTGTCTTCTTCTGCTGTTCCCGTTAGTGTTTACTTCCTGTCTGTTGAATTCTCTGACGTCCAGGTCTCTTGCGCTCTTTTTATTTTTCTTCACTGGGGACAGTTCAGCCATCATGAATCCAAAGTGTTGTGCTCTCCACAAATATAAAAAATGAATATTCAATAAGTGTTCCATGGTGTTTCTCTGATGGAGAAAATGAATGTTGGTTGTCCACAGATGATTTCTGCGGAGTGATTTGACTGCACAATGTGCACATAGTATCTCCCTTGATTCTCCTTAGCAATGGTCTGTTAGCGAGAATGAACCACCTCTGGTATGTCCCAATTGAATCAGAATCGAGTATACAACTTGGCTTTGTGATAAGTCAATATATCAGTTGAGACAATTTTATTTGTAAGACTACACATGTAAACCTTTAGAAAAGTTTTTGCTTCTGATTCCAGCATTTTTTTTCTTTCTCAGCTAATATATTGTACTTTTTTAATCATTTGTGAAATGACCCTGTTTTTTTTTTTTGTTTAGCTTTAAAGGCTTCATACACAGAGCATGGCAGCATTGCAAACTGCATGTCCAACATGGAGGCTAGAATACCAACATGTGCAAAGAAGGCACCACGCCTGAGACCACGGGCCCCCAAAAACCTCAGCCTCACTGTGTATCATGGTTATAATATCAATTGTAACTTTGTTTAGGAATATGCACCACTAAATGAAATAATCAACTGACCCAAGAAGACACTTTGGTCCAGACTAAAATGTCTCAACTATTTGATAGATGTCTATGAAATGCTGTGCAAATATCAACAGTCCCTTGAGAATAATTCAAAATCCCCTGACTCTTCCTATGGCTTGACAGTGCGTTTCACCTTTGTGCTTTTCACCTGCATTGTTCCTGGAAAGAAGGCAAGACTGTATTGCAAAAAGAGTCTGATTGAATAGAAGTCTATGACAATATGACTCCACTTCTCTATATTTCTTACCTCGTTGTCATTTGTGGATGGTCTTCATGGCTAGCTTTCTAGCTGCATGATGTTAATTTTGTATGATCTAATTTAGGATAAAATAGAGAAGAGTCAAATATATAGCTTTAGGGTGGGGCTACCTTTTGAGTAACAGGTGTTGTCTGGTTTGGGTGTTTTGGTTCTTCTTCATCAGATAACCTTAACCCTTTTGATTGTGTTTTCAGTTTATTCAAGTTCATTGTAACATGATGGTTGCTTAAAAAGCATGGTAACAGCCAAAAGACTTCAAAATGACACTTCCTAAACCGATAGACAAACAAGTCCCAGGGTTCATACACTTTTTCACCAATGATTTTCAATTACTTTTCCATGACTTCTCCATGACCTTTACCTAATTTTCCATGACCAAAAGAATTACTCTCTCAGCGGTACCACTGAAAATGTTTTATTTGAACATGGAACAGGAAAATAAGGTCTGCAACATGTTGTGCCTATCTAAAACAAATCCAATAGTAGGCTTACTAGCTCCTACAGGCTAAAGCAACTACAATCTCTCACCAGCGAAACACCTCGTCAGTTAAATGCCATTCTACGTTTCATTACTATACGATACAGTATTTATTATCATTTTAGTATTACTATTTCAGCGATTAGATAAAATATAAATTATATTTGATGCAACTTTAGTTACATTTCCATGACTTTTCCAGGTCCTGGAATTAGCATTTTGAATTTCCATGACTTTTCCAGGTTTGTAATGACCGTAAGGACCCTGAAGTCCACTTCTTGTCTATGTTTAAATTGAACCTTTGAGTTGCATATTCCTAAATGTGACTTTATATATGTATCAGTTCTGGGAATGTGTTTTTCCAGCAGAGACATAAAGGGGACAGAATGGGAGGGGGGTTAAAAATAAAATCAATTTGATGTTGCTCACATTCATCTTATTTGTAAAACTACTCTTAATATTGTGTTAAATGTAATTAACGGTTTATTGATCATTTATTTTTTGCTTAACCTATGATGCATAGTTTGTTTACAAATCATTTATTATATAAGATGTATATTGATAAATGAATCTGAGCACAATGTGAAATATTTGCATTTGAAAGTCACCGTAAAGGGCAGAAGCTATGTGTTTGACAGTATGGTATACCATACAGAGAAACCTATGTGCAGAATGTAATGGGAGGAATGATGTTCAGTCTATTTTTATATGTTTCTGCCTGCTCTCTTGTTAATTTAGCCAAATAAAGGACATTTGATATGCCCTTTGTTGCCAAAGCGTATTATTGTCAGACGATATCCATGATAGAATGACTTCATATTGATATTTCTGGCATTTCCTCCTCTAAATTATGCCTCGAGGATTTGTTTTGGTGAGATAGTCACTTCATATTTTAAGCCAGAATTCAACATCTGATGACAAGGACCCTTGTTAACATTAAGTTTGATTTTGCCTTTTGGCTTTGCTTTCTCAATGCCTCTCTCCTATGCCTTGCACATTAGATGTAAAGGATTTGTAAAGTTTTAAAGGGGCCCTATTTTGCTCATTTCAGGTTAATACCTTTATTACTTAGTGCCTCTATGACATGTCTCCTTGCTTTAATGTTCAAAGAGCTCTTTATTTTTCTCATAATGCCTGTGCTGCAGCACCTCTTTTCACCCTCTGTCTCTGTCACAGGGACTTTATCCTTTGCAGACCGTTTACATGCACACAAACCTATAGAACACACTACATGAAAGGGACAACTCCAAGAAGCAGAACAAGACAATTATTTTAATTTTTTCTAAATAGACATGTACACTGCTTTGTCATACTGTTCCTGTGATATTGCGTTCAAATTATGAAACCTCCTTGGAACAAACTTTTATAAAACTCCAATAACATAACTGAAAACAGGCTTCTTCGTGATATAGGAGGAGTAGTGCTGCCTATGGGACCAAGTCATTGTTTTTCAAGTCACAAGACACATTTTGTAATTGCACTCAAGTACGAAGGCCCAAGTCTTTGAGAAAAAAGTCCTGATGCTCTCTTCGCCAATTTCAACCTGTATGTTTTTAATCCTGTCCTTATTTGTCTTCTCACCACTGCAAAGTATTTGTAGATGCCTCTCAGTAATGCATCATGAGTTCTTCAAGGTTTGGTCTTGCAACATGTTTGGATGCCGTTGATTGGTTCTAGCAAGTCGTATCTGGGAAATTCCTTGTTGACTTGCTTGGGATGGCTATCGATAATTAGGGAAATTAAAGCAGATTCATTGGTTTGGGGCAAACTTTTTTAATTACTTTGATATTTGGGCGATGAGCAGGGTAGGGTGGGTTACTTTAAAACAATTATGTTACAATAACTAGTTACCTGTAAAAAAGAAAATGTAAGTGTATTATGTAAAACAACAGAACAATGTAACCTTAGAAAAGAAGAAACCAAGTCATTTTAGAATCAGAAATGATTTTATTAATAGGAAAAGCTGCCTTATAGATTCACACTTAAAGTATTAGCTGAACAGCGCGGTTTACAGAGAAAAGAGAACATCTGATCCTTTTACAACAAACAATATGCTCTTTTAGTTTTTACTAACATTGTAATCCTGCTAGTAATCCTCACATTTTAAAAATGTACCAGTAATCTGATTTCCTTTTTTTTTTTGTTACTGTAGGGGGAATAAATGCAGTTACATTTTTTTGCACCCTGATTAATCCTGTTACATGTGATCTGTTACTCTCTTTGGACTTCCAATTCAAAATTCTGAACAAAAGTGAGTCCACACCTCTGTTTCTGCCTACTGGCAAAGGCAACAGAAGAAATGCAACAGTATGAACATAATCAAGCATGTATTTGACCTGCAGCAGTATTGCACCTGTGCACATTACCTTCAATGATGATACGACTACATGCACTTTACCTGAAGATTTTGAGTTCATGCTTATTTATACATCTGTTTCACAAGGCGAAGAAAATACTATACTTTTTTCTCAATTTATCTGAAAGCTATTCGATTTTAGATATAAAAAAGCTCTGACCATGCCATTCAAGATGCACCATAACAGATAACTTTTTTTTAAAGGACACGATACGTAAAATGTGTTCCTCCCCAAAAATGTTAATTTCATGTGCATTGTAAATTAGAATCCACTAGTTTGATATTTAAAGCAGACAGGGGTTATTCTACACAACCAAATAAGCTAATACAACTACTGATAAAAGTACAAGAGGTAAATCAAACTTATAAAAAGCATTGGGGATTCCAAAGACACATGATATTAATAGAGGAACATGTTTAATAAAGAGGCAAGCAAACATTACATGTAGGGTAGGTACATTTGAGAAACCAGCTCGGGATACACTTGTTATATTCCATGGAATGCTCTTAACATCCCGATAGCAATGAATATCTAAAGTGCTTTGACAACAAATCCATTAAAAAATGTCATCTGTGGAAGCCGTAGCACTGTAAAAAGCACGACCAATCATTTTAGCCGGCCCGGCTAAACTAACTGGATGTCAGCCTTCCATCTGTGCACACATTTATCTCGTGCCCTCATTGGTCATGTGCACGTTCGTGTGTGTTGGAGGAGGGGCTCTTTAAGGAAGTGGCAGATTTTCTCCGGTCGTGTATTTTCAAATTCTAGCAATCTCGAGCCGGTTTCTCAAACGTACATACCCTACCTTTAATAAAATACAAAAATAAAAATGCACACATCCAAGGTAGTACAAATAATTAAATCTAAAAGAATGCCTAATTTGAAATATGTAACACGATTTCAGAAAACGTTTCATATTTACAATGGTAATATGTAGCCTACTGTAAACATTCCCGGCTTGCAAACAGCACAAAACATGGGATAATGTGATGGATAATTGCCTTCACCCAGTGCTCTTGGACAGCAGGAATTAAAATACAGTCCCTGAATCTCTCCTGGACAGACAGAGCAGAGCGGAGGAAATGGGCGCAGTGTGACGCTGTTATAATCTGAAGCATCGGGGCGCATCTTCAAAGCCCGCAGATAAAGAGCTCGAGGCCGGAGCACATGACACAGATCCCCGATAAAGAGACCAGCGGGCCGGCCCTTATATGCTCTGTCATATAACTAAACGATCAGTTTAGTGCCATTGTCCCTAAACTGCTGCATGGGGGGATCTCTGGGGGGGGGGGCTGCAAAATAAAAACAGGTCCGACTCTGTCTTGTGGTAGGCCTAGAAGGTGTCTGGGTTTATTGAGACCTAATCGATGAAAGTTTCAGATAGTTTTAACATAAAACGTCGCAGGCAGAAACATTTTGGTAGTAGCCTACTCTGGGGACTGATTATTGGTCGCCGGTTCAAGTCCCAGAATGGACCAACGGAGTGTTTAAGTCACTTTAGTTCACCTCCTGCGTAGGCCTATAGGCTGCCAACCAACTTCCCTTGAGCAATGCATCAGAATCCTATAGTAGCTGCCCACTGCTTATTATACAAGTTAAATTACTGTATTGCAATATATGAGGTGATTAAAGATTAATTCATTAGAATCCATGATTTAAATTTCCATTTGGATTATTTGGATGATCTCACGAATGTGAGTATGGTATGTATGTATATTAAAACAATTTAAATCTGACAATAATGTTGGCATGTCAAAAGTTTATAGTTACAATAATATTGTTAGCCTCACATTACTTTTTTTCAGGATGGGTTTAATCGTAAATAAATGCAAATCTTTCATAAACACAAAATTATTTTGGAGTGCAGACCCAAAAATAAAATCTGACAAACTTTGGTAAGATGCTGAGAGCACGTCATTTATCTCATCCACTGAGGAGTTATGCGTGAGATATTCTCGGAGGAAATCTCCTCGTTACTTTCGTCCCACATTACTTTAACCCGGACCTCCCTGTAACTGTCACTGCCAGAATAGCAGCACTGTGCTTTTTACTTTTAGTACCTAATTCATTCCTTATATCTGCAGCCTTTGGTGTTTGATGCGGTCAATTTAAGGATTACCAAATCCCTCTATGGGCTTGTTTGCACCCCCCCCACACTGTTACTCATCCAACAGCTTCCTCGTGGCTTGTTTAGCATATTTACATGTGAACGGCTCGACAATCAGCAGTAATTGTGTTGCTCCTGTAATACCTTTGATCTTCAATGTTTGAAGCGCCTGTGCCAAACGCTGGCTCTCGGTTCGCCGGCGCCACCACTCACCGGGGGATCAGAGGACATGTCAATACCAACCATCAAGGACTGCCCACCCCCCCCCACACCCCTCAGAAGTATGGAGCTGCGATGTATCATTCCCCACAGATTCCATGTGTAATACCTGGATCACTATTAGGCAGTGCTTGAATTGGAATAAAAAAGGTGCCAGTACTCTAAATCAGCAACTGTTTCAAGTCAATTTATTTAAACAGCCCAAAAACAAGTATTTGGCTCAAAGTCATATAGTATATCCTATAATGCTGGTGTGTTTGTCTCTTTACTTTATATTTTAGAAAGGCTCACTGTACTTAAACAAAATGACTCAGGGTTCATCTGAGATTANAGCCCCGATATCTCACTGCAGTGTTACTTCTGAAGTTAGTATGTCTTGTATCAGACACATTCTGACTAGATATTAGACACATAGACTTGGCAAGATTTTGAGTTTTTGTAGTGCTCTATTCTTCGTCCTTCACTCTGCAGACTGTATGCTCTCTGTATGACTGACTGAACTTTCTTTCAAGAAATAAAATACCACAAAGACGATCTAATGATTCATTCTTTATTCACGTTGGATAAATACATTCCTGCCACAATTGGTTAAAACTGCTTAAAAAACCTTACCTTGTTGCTTTGTTTTACATCAAGCATCCTTAGTGTAAAGCAGCATAGGGTCTGGATGCAATATGTTATTTTTGTTAGTAAATGGTCTCACACACACACACACACACACACACACACACACACACACACACACACACACACACACACACACACACACACACACACACACACACACACACACACACACACACTACGACTAC
>NW_011336223.1:582167-585435 GCF_000735185.1 Notothenia coriiceps
GATATTAGACACATAGACTTGGCAAGATTTTGAGTTTTTGTAGTGCTCTATTCTTCGTCCTTCACTCTGCAGACTGTATGCTCTCTGTATGACTGACTGAGCTTTCTTTGAAGAATTAAAATAATACAAAGACAATCTAATGATTCATTCTTTATTCACGTTGGATAAATACATTCCTGCCACAATTGGTTAAAACTGCAGAGACATTTAAATCCCTTACCTAGTTGCTTTGTTTTACGTCAAGCATCCTTAGTGTAAAGCAGCATAGGGTCTGGAAGCAATATGTTATTTTTGTTGGTAAATTCACACACACACACACACACACACACACACACACACACACACACACACACACACACACACACACACTGTTGGCCATCAGGTGCAACTTGGGGTTACATTTTGCACACGGATACATCAACATGTGAACTGCAGGGGATCGAACCCGCACCCTTCTGATTGGTGGACGCCCCTGCAGAAAGCCCCTGTGCTGCACTAACTGTTCGGGACTAGCTGTGAGGTTTGACATATTAACTTTTAATGAGAAACCAGCAGTGAAAGCCTCACAGTCCTTCCCTTTCTTTGTCGCCTCTTCACCACCTTTTATCGTCAGCTCAGCCTTCGTCTATGAATCAGCAAAGAAGGCCTTTTAACGCCCACACAGCCTTACTCACACGCTTCCCTTCCCAGCATCAGAGAATGCATCGACTGTATATGTGTGCGTGTTTACAATGAATCCTCTGCATAATGCATTCATAGAAAGACACTGTGAAGGTTTGTGTGCTCAAAGCAGAGACCTCTGAGTCATACGCTGCTGCTTGTGCTTTGTGGTGTTTTTAACTTTCAGTGACCTGAGTCGTCTTTACCCACTAACACTATCTCCTTTCACTTTCATCACAAAACACATCTTACATGAGCAAACAGAATCATGACAAATGAAAACAGCCCTTTACAAAGGCCACAGAAATGCACGTCTCATGAAAAAGGTAGGTAGGCAGGCAGGCAGGCAGGCAGGTAGGTAGGTAGGTAGGTAGGTGGTAGGTAGGTAGGTAGGTAGGTAGGTAGGTAGGTAGGTAGGTAGGTAGGTAGGTAGGTAGGTAGGTAGGTAGGTAAGAAGGAGGGAAGGAGATAGGTAGGTAGGAAGGAAGGAGATAGGTAGGAAGGAAGGAGATAGATGGATGGATAGATAGGTAGGTAGGTAGGAAGGAAGGAAGGAAGGAAGGAGATAGATAGATAGATATGTAGATAGAGAGTTAATTAGTTGATTGATTAGTTGATATTTGTATTATTAATATTAACCTTATTAGTTACGGTACTTATTTAGTAGTAACTAATCTTGTGAAATAAATGTAGTCGAGTGCATATTTGCTTTAAAGGAGTATAACATGGACATATTAAAGTTACTAACACAAACCTCAAAAATGTACTTTGGTCCAGTGCTTGATAGTAACAGAGGAGCGTACTGTACCAAAACACATGGTTCCTCTTTCACCTCGGTACCAGCATCCCTCTCATCCCCTAATTGTCCCTCAATGAATGGACTGTTATTCTTCCTCCTCCTCCTCCTCCTCCTCCTCCTCATCCTCCCCTCCCTTTGTTTTCGGCGACACTGGAGGACAGGGAGGAAGTGCGTGGATGAGTGTGTGAACCCCTCGTTCCCTCTCGCCTCTTCTTTTCTTGCCCTTTTTTCTTTTCTGGTGAGATCTGAAGGCCCCTTAATGTACACAGAGAAAGAGAAGGGCCCCTCTCAGCGTCCTATAGACACTGAGACGGGCTGAATGAACCTTTTATAGCAGGGAGGGCGAGTGGTGGAAACACCCATGAGATGAAAGGAGGGTTCAGTGTCATTAGTCACTTTATTCTCTGTCACTGGTGGGTGTGTAAATGGGTCGGAGTGAGAGGGATTTCAAGAGGTGAGCTGAGGTTGAAAGCAGTGTCAAGCATTAGATCAGGCTGTGTGCTGAGAACTGAAGCGAGATGTTGATGGACACAAAAGAGACCTCCAGGCCTGCATACGTTTCATATAAATTCCTTTTACTTCATTCGTTCTGATAAAACAGAAACACTGCACTGCAACGTGGGTACACGCTGTTGAGTTGTCTAATAAGTGATGCACCTGCCTGCATAAACATTTGAGTACTTGAACTTGCATGAAACAAAACATATCGCTGTAATAGTAGTAACTATTGTTTTAGGCAGTAGAGCTGCCGACCAATTGTGATGTTGCTACTCTGACATGTTTTGGTGTTACACACATGCAGGCATACAGGCTTGAGATGTAAGATGTTCACCTTTACTGGAGTTTAATAAAATAACTACCCACCGAGATAGAAACAAGGTATTCTGCAGTCTTCCTGTGATACAAAGGGCAGAATATAACAATCACCCAGTGACCATCAACTGGCGGCCCGCGGGCCAAATCTGGCACGCCAGACATTCTCAACCGGCACGCGCTGTGGCGCTGGCGGAGTGGTCAGTGCGTTCGCCCCCCACTCATTCTTTTTTTACAACGTCTCGTGAGTAATGTGCAGTACCAGAGTCAAACAGGGAGGCAGCAGCTGCGGGGCAGTAGCCTGCGTACTGCGTAGCCTTCCCTGCCCTGAAGAAGAAGTGATCCTTCGTTAGTGTTGTCACGGGCCGTTTCTCAATCGCGAGGAAACTGGCAATATTTCAAGGATGCTACGTCTTCGAGTGCCGCCGAAGGACTGTTCCAATCTCCAGCATACTAGGAATTTCACCGAGGCCGAGTCCTTGGTTTGGGGGTAATTTCGAGGCTGCACATGGGTAGACTTCGCATCCTGCAAATCCCCACAATGCTTTGCGCACGGACCAATTTCCCCAAATCTGTGGCGGAAAGTGGAAGGCGGGGCCTCTCATATGACGCACACCTGCACACTTGCTAGCCTATTCCACTCTTCGTTTTCCGAATGCCAGGAAGGATTCTTGCCTAGCTTCTGAAGGAAGTAACTCGGAAGACATGTGCTACCAAGCAAGCATCCTCGTGATTGAGAAACGGCCACTGTCACTACCCGATCCGTCCCTCTGCCCGATCTCTACTGCGCATGTGCGAGATGGTCCGCCATATTGGACAACTCCGGACGGCAACCCAAGATGGACCCAAGATAATGAAATTAATTTAACTTCTGTTAGACAGCCATATGCCATACATTTTTGCATACATTCACAGTAAATATTTATTCAGTATGATAGCTGTCTAACAGAAGTTAAATTCATTTCTCACTTATTCTGACAATCTACTTAACCCCAA
>NW_011336223.1:585475-597846 GCF_000735185.1 Notothenia coriiceps
AAACTTGACACAGTGGCTTTTGACAAAGCTCAAAAATAAAACGAGAGAGAGAGATGAGTTATTGTTATTACAACGTGACTTCACTATTATTGAACAACTCTTTTTATTGGGTTCTTTTATTTGGCGTCAAGTACATTGTCAGAATAAGTGAGAAATTGATTTAACTTCTGTTAAACAGCTATATACCATACATTTTTGCATACATTCACAGTAAATATTTATTCAGTATGATAGCTGTCTAATTGCAGTTCAATTCATTTCTCACATATTCTGACAATCTACTTAACCCCAAATAAAAGAACCCAATAAAAAGAGTTGTTAAATAATAGTGAAGTCACGTTGTAATAACAATAAATCATCTCTCTCGAGTTTTATTTTTCAGCTTTGCCAAAAGCCACTGTGTCAAGTGTCCCTCTTGGGTTGCCGTCCAGAGTTCTCCAATATGGCGGACCATCTCGCACATGCGCAGTACAGATCGGGCAGAGCTGCAGATCGGGTAGTGACAGTTAGTGTGAAGAGTCTGCTTTATGCGCAGGTAGGTAGGTAGGTAGGTAGGTAGGTAGGTAGGTAGGTAGGGGGATAGTTATCTAATCATCACTCAATGTTCTTGATAAATCTGTGGAGTGATGAGGCCCGAGCCTATAGACGCCAAACTCAAATATGCTGCCTTTAATAAACATATTAAGAAACACGTGAGTTGTCTGACTGAACGTCAGACAGAAAAACGTATTTTAGACTTTGCAAAATTTTAGAAACAGGTCACGTTGACCCGAGTACAACAGAAAGGTTAATCATCTTTGTAATATCTTATAGGATTGACTCGACCGCATTGTGTGAGCTGTTGAATCTGGTTCCCTCTTATTCTCAGTCTTCTTTTCATCCGCTTCTCCCTCAGGACCTCATTGTGGATCAGACCATAGAGAAGGTTTCGTTCTGCGCCCCCGATCGCAATTACGACAAGGCTTTCTCCTACATCTGCAGAGACGGCACCACCCGGCGCTGGATGTGCCACTGCTTCATGGCTCTCAAAGACTCGGTGAGCGGACCATTCATTATCTGCACCTTAGAGATTTTCATTATAGTAGTAAGAAAAGTACAGCTAACTTCGGAAATCTTTTTTTCAGCTTTTCTTCATCGGCACGTCTGAAAGTTAAATTTGTGCCAAGGTTTTAGGGTTTAGGGTTATTGCCATGTAGATTTACATACAATGAATATGCTTTGGTGTATAATGGTGCATACATAAACACTATAAGAGGAATTAAGTAATACAAAAGTAAGTTAACTATTGTCAAATTAGAAAATTATAAATTCATGTTAACAAGAAATAAGTTCTGAAAGTTGTTGTTAGGTTTTATAAATGTGTGTTTCTTTTATTTAATCAATTAGTACATGTATCAATTTATTATTTAAAGGTCACCTATCATGCTATTTTTAGGCANGTGATTGACAATATTTGTTGTGATACTTTTATGAGCATAAACATTTATGTCATCAACATCTGGTTGAAAACAAAATAGGCCACCACAAACGTGACCAAAAAATGAAAAATAAAATTGATTTGCCATGAAGGCTAAAAATTGTGTATTAATTCAATTAACAAACGTTGCCATTTTATTTATATTGAAACATATTTTTAAATAGATTGTACAGTACATTTTGCTCTAGTAATCCACTGGAAATCCACCCCTCTGGTGGGATCAAGATAATCCAGTTTTTTGGGATCAAATTGATCGCAATCCTGTGTTGTCGGTTTGAACTACCCGTTTTGAAGATTTGATCCAGATTAAAGCTTGGATTTGATTTCCTGATCTGATAGGATATCAAAGTGATCATAATCCTGTTTTTTTTGTTTTGAACTACCAAAAATCCAAATCTGATCCGATCAGATAGGGATTAAAAATATTGAACTACTGGGCCCTGACTAGTAATTGCACCGGATTATATTTTGTAAGTAACCCTCCGCTGTCATGACACTCCGAAACAAATGGTGGCGGTAAAGCACACAACAGTGGTATCCATCCGCTGTTAAATCCGGCAAATAAGTGCGCACTGATGTCATTATAAAATCACCTGACTGCCTGACATCGCTGAGACTTCTCTACATCATGTCAGCGTCTGTCTTCACCCTGCTGGTCCTCTCCGTGTCTCTGTGGACCGGTAAGAAGAGCATTTACCGGCAATTACTTTATTCATGTCTGCATCACTGTCTGTCACCTGGCTGTCGGTCGCCATTAAATCTGTTGTGAAATATCAGGTTTGTTATTCTGGTGCTTATGCTATGATACTTGAGCTTCGAGCAATTGCATGCAAAAGAACATGGATTTGTATTTTGATTTACTATTACTCTTTTTGGTACCTTTAACACATGGTCGTTCCTTCTATTTCTCTTCCCTTCCCTTCATGAATATTTTATGTTTCTGTTTTAAAGGAGACTCCAGGTTCATCACAGATCCTTTGTCATTCATTAAACAGAAATCTCTGGTGAGCCTGACATTCATTTCCTGTATTATCACCGTTTTGTCAAATGTTTAAAAAGGCCAACATACCAATTGTTAATTTTAAATGGATTACACATCGACCTACTGTACTTAAACATATTTATTTATTTGTTGGAGCTCCTGCACATACATTTTAAAATGAGATGCTTTTTATTCATTAGAGGTGATGATTTTGAATTTCTTTGACATTAACTCTGAAATGTGGCTGTTATGAATATCCTTAGCAACTAACGTGTGTCACTGTGGCTTCTCCCCATTAGACGCTAGATATGTGTTCAGAGTGCAGCCAGGTCATCCATCTGTCCGCCAACATGATTTCCAGCAGAACTACCAAGGTGAGGTTGTTTGCGAATCACACACCACTGTTTCACCTAACTTTCAAATCACTTTACTTGACTGACCATTGTTTGAGGAATTCTGGAAACTTGCAGATAACTGGGATCCTTGTAATGCGTCTAAAATGTCAACCTTTAAATGAACATCTCTAAAGTTGGTCATTGCATTGACGTAAGCACACATTTAATGAGACAAATTCCAATATCTGAACGTCAAGATCACAAAAGTATACATTTGTCAAATTATCTTGCACATGATTGCTTGTGTACTTTGCAGAGTAGTAACCTAGAAATACCGCCACAACATAGACGCTGCATTAACTACTTTTCTTTTGCAGGAGAATCTCTATGAAACCTTACATGCTCTGTGCCAACGCCTCCCAAGAGAGCAGGCATCAGAGTGTGAGTCACAGGTGAAGATGTATTTGCCCAAAGTCCTGCAGCAAACACCTGGCCACCTGGTGAGTTCCCCCTCTAGATAGGCTTCTTTAAAGGGTTATAATGAACAATCAATGATCAACTTCTAATGTGTTTATGTAGAAACCAGCAAAGACCTGTATGGTTTTTGGACTGTGTGCTGCCCACAAGGAGGAGGAAGTGCTCAAACTCCCTAACCATGACACCAACAAAGACACATCCAGCTCTGCTATCGGCAAAGCCTCCGACATCTCTGTGAGTGTGAGAAAGCAGAAGCGGATATTAAAATAGAAGTGGAAATGAAACTTGTGCTTGATATTTCCATACTATAAATGTCCCTCTAATCAGTTAATCCTCTCTCTAGAAACTGTTCAACCCAGCTTGCACGCTGTGTATCTTTCTCGTGAAGAAACTGGAGACCCTGTTGCCTAAAAATATGACTGAGGTGAATGTTGTTTTTTTTAATATCACTCTGTCCTGCAGACACAACAACAAATATCATCATGTTACATATCTGTGTCGCCCTGCAGGATGCTTTGGAAAAGCTCATGGCTGAGTTCTGTGATCTCGTACCACACAGCTACAAGGACCAATGTGACGATTTTGTTGAGAAATATGGAGTGCTGATAGTGGAATTCCTCCTATCGTCCGCTGCCCCTCACACCATATGTACTCTTTTGCATGTGTGTTTGTTCGAGGAGCAGCCCGTTTCAGGTCAGTCACATGATGAATACATTTGGCCTTCTTTTTGGTTGGAGCTGAAACCAACAACTCTACTTCAGAGTTTAACGCTCCACTGATTCCCCAGAGTTGCCCCCCCCCTCTGATTGCGAGTCGTGCCGCACGCTGGCGGTGCTCAGCCGACTTCACCTGGGACTCAACTCCACCGAACATCTGGCTTCCTCTTTCCTCCAGTCTGTGTGTGTCCATCACCCTAATGCCATCCCGAAGGTCTGACCCTCAGCTCCCATTAACACAAATACTGCTCACAACTAAAAACTATGTCATGGATCACGATAACTAAGAATGTTGGGCCTCACGTTGTTTATTACTTACATTTGAGATTCATTAAATGGGTTTGTTAAGCAGATATCAGTCAGGATGTTAAAAAAAACGGAATATTTGTAATTTCTCAACTGTCATGCTCTTTTCAGTGTGAGTCCTTCACCAAAATCTACGGCTCTCAACTGCAGGAGGTTTTGGGAAACCAGATGGATGTTCCACATGCTTGTGAAGTAAGAAGCTCCTTTTTCAAGACCCGTCTAACATTTCATATTTAAATGTCTCCACACAGTATTACGGATCCAAAATGTTTTTTTTGTCAACAAATGGTGAAGCAGTTGTGCCGTCAGACCTTCACTGGGGTTGAAATAAGCACATTTACTGACATCTATTACCATCACTGGTAGACATATAAGTGGTTTTACTAATATCATTTACAACAGTATGAGGAGCCCTGGTCCACGCAACAACAACCATGAACACGTGGCAACAACTTGAATACTTACAAAGACATATTCTTCAGTCTGGTTGATTTCCTTTGGATTTTTTGTCCCGTCTGCAGAGAGCCGATCTGTGTGTTGCTTCAAAGAAGTTGGAGCCGCTGGGAAATAATCGTTGTACCTGGGGACCGACGTACTGGTGCAAGGACATTCAGACTGCTCAAAAGTGTGGGGTAAGGCACATTTAAATAAATCACAACATGCGTATTGTTTTTCTATGGAACAATCCTTGCAGCAACTGCCACTAAAAAGTCACATAAAACTGAGAAGGATATTTTGCAACCATCAAACCTGATCTTAACTTCCCGCAGATCTTACTTTTATTTTGAGTCCGCTGTACCCAGCCTCTCTTTTGTAGAGATTTAAGCATTTTGTTTTGAGATTGTTTTCACGGTTGAGGACAATGGTGAATAAGTAATACCATATTTATAGTACGTGATACAGTACAACCATCACTGTCTTAATGCAGGGTGAAGCTCGCATGAGGTTTGAACGGTTTTTAGTCAAAACTGCAAATCAGTCAAAGTATTCATCTTTCAGAAATGTGGAGGAATTAGAACTTGGTTGAAGATGCCTATTACAAATATTTTCTTTGAAAGACACCATGTAAGCACACATGGGTTTTTGGCTATGCTGGGTGACAACTCTAAACACAGTTCTAAAGTACTAAGGGAGTTATTGGAATGGTAAAAATGGTTTCACTTCACATGTCTGTTTGTTATTTGCAGAACCAGGCGTACTGTGAGAAGTTCATGTGGAAGGAGTGAACCAAACTGCCAACTGTGTGCACACAGATCTGCTTTCTGTTTACAAGTATATTGCACTGATCATCTCTTAAACATTTATTAATGTAATGCGCCAAACTTATTTTTTTACTTTTGCTGAGAAATCATCCATCTCACATTGCTTCAGTCAATGAGCCATATATTCAACAAGGCTGGGATTCAGTCTGAACATCAGTTTCTGCAGTGGTGAACGGTTTGGTGAACAGTACTATTCTGCATTTTAAATATGTCATTATGAATGTGTTAACTGCAAATATAAAGTTCCTTACATAGAATAAGCTCTCATTATGTATTAGACGATTTTAGAACAAAACTGCTTTTTCTGTTATCTTAATGCTGTTCTCTGATGCTTGGTGCTAATAACTGCATATCAATGACAAAGTCCTCAAATTAATTCAAAATCCAACGGTTTGTCATTAAAATTCAACACACACAAATGTGTCCTGAAGTTTGTTTATTTGGAAACTTCCACATAGTAAAAACATAAAACTGTGAAAAAAAACAAGGGAAACATATACATTTTATTTTTTTTGCTAGCGAGAAAAAGTCTCTTTAGCCACTCGCATTTCTGTCATGTTGTTGTTTTATCCGTTAAAATACCCAGTTTACTTCTGGCCATGTTGAGAATGTGGCCTCACTTACACCGCCGTGTGGCTGTTTGTGTCCGTGTCACTCTCCTGTCTCTTCCAGATCTGGAAGGAGAAAAAAGAAAAGAAAATTCAGTTAAAACAGAAAAAGCTTTTTCTCCGGTTCAGATAATGAGGACAAAATGATAATCTAAGCTTTTTCTTTAGATCGTTCTCATTATCTGAATCGTTAAGCACAAATTACACGTATTCAGTCCTCCATGAAGTTTATTAGCAAAATCAACACTGAAAAAACTGCTATATAGTCTTTAAAATGATCAGAAGCGGCAACTGTCCGTTCTACAGTAGCGCTCCCTTTAAAAACATACACACAACAATTATTCATTTATTGTGCTGCGAGTGCCTTCAGATGAGAGGTGCTGAATATTTCATGTCACTCTGAAACATCTGGAGCCAAGGCCCAGCAGCATTACATTAGGGAATAGATTCATATTCTAGCAAGATTGTGATGTAAAAAAAAGAAGATATATTTTGTTTTAGATTTTGAATACTTTAATCTGGACAAGCTGTTTCATAGGCAGCACTACAGTAATGTCATTTGCACAACTTTTCTATTTTTTGCCTTTACCGATTTAGCTATTTCCTTCAAAATACTGATGAATATTTATAAAAAATATTGTGTAAATGTTTTGTAAAAGCACTAACAGCAGCAATATCTTTCCAACATCGCCATGGGTACTTGGAGGAAAACATGGTGATTTGCCCCATTTCCGAGAATTCATAGAAAAGGGACTTGCCTGGATGTAGGCCTCGGACAGTGTGATCATCTGGGGGAGAATGTCGGTCACCTGCAGGTCCTGCATCTCATACCACTTCCCAGTTCCCTGATAAAACACAAAACATATTGTTTACACATAGCTGTACAACAACACAATACTGGCTATGTCTAAAAAATATTTATTTTTATGTTGTTTGTACAAGTCATTTCTGAACTATCCGGCTGTAACCCACATGATGCAGAACATGTATTCTGTATGCTCCCTCGGTTGGTTTCCCATCATGCACTACGTTGGCGACGAGGTCATATGTTGTGTTTTTCTCTGTCACTTGAGCTTCTTCTGTCAAGTACTCACGAAGGTCTACATTCCTGTTGAAAAGAATACAAAGGGACAACATATTATTAAAACCATTATCAACACACATTTTAGATCCTGCAGATATATATCCACAGCACTTACGTGATGGGGAAGTTGACGATTGTGGGGTTCTTCTCCACGAAGAAGTTGTTCTTGGTGAATCTTTTGATGCAAAAGACGAGGTACGGAGGCAGTTTGGTCAACTGGAACCTTTTGAGGAAATTCTCTTTGTAGGTTTTGTACTCCTGAATGTAGATGAGACAGGAGAGCATGCACAAACGTTTAGAATGTTATGTAAATAACATAAGAAAGCGGAAGGTACAGATGTGATGTGGGGCTGATTGCCAGAGGCCTGTACTACGAAGCAGGATTTTCGCTTAGCGGGCTAACTTCAGAGAAAACTAGGGGGTTTCCGGTCCTACGAAGCTGGTTCTCTTTTTAGCAGGCTAGATCTCCATAGTAACTTATGTTGAGCAGGTTAGGTTGCAGGCTAAGAGCTCAACTCAGTGAAAGCACCGCCTGCTGACCAATCAGAGCTCAGTGTGCGGAGTTTAAAGCGATCAAGTCATATTACAGGAGAAAGGAAATACAGAAAAGCTGCCGTTGCAGGAAAGACGGCCGGCAAAAATCACAGACTGTGAACGTGAACATTAATAGAATATCACCTCCCATCTTCAGAGCAATCTGACTATTATAACATTAGCGTTAAGAAAGCTTACTTAAATATCTGCCACAACATAAGTAACCGGATCAAAGTAACATTAAGTACAGTCCGCGGCATATCACACATAATGTATCATATATCTCCTTATCTGAGTCAGCTGAGCCGTATCTGGCCGTGCAACACTCAGTGTCACATACTATATGCAGAAGTATTATTTTAAGCAACACATTAAGTTGACGGAACACTCGAGACAAATGTAATTAAAGTCAGATCCACTCGTGTCTTAGACGGGGCAGTGATATCATAAACCTGTTAATGTACGCATTCAAACACTTTTTCTTTTACCAGCTGTATTCACCTTTGCAGGTGCAGCTATGTGGCTTTTATCCTGGATAAAGTGTTTAAGTCATGGATGTTTAAAGTTTAACGTCTTCATATTTGTCTGATATTAAAGTTTTTCATTCAGGAAGTATGACGCTTCGCTGTCAGTACGCTTGTCCATGTTTGTGATTGGTCAAATGTTGCTAACCCCGCCCCTTTCATGTGAACGCGCACTCAGCCGGACAGGGAAACCCTGGCTTAACGAGTTGATAACCAGCGTCGTAGGACCGCTTAGCGAGAGCGTGTTTGTTTTGGATTAGGTAACTCAAACATATCCAGGTTATCATGTGTGGGTTCCGTAAGTTACAGGCAGGCCTCTTGATCTCCATCGTGTGACTAACCGATCATGCTCAGCTTGTTGCCTGACAATTGAGCTTCAGAATTCGCTCAGACTTGAATGATCTTCATACAGAGATATGCAAGTGTGTGTTATTAGATTTAAAAAAGGGAATGCAATAAGGGAATACTCATTTGCATAAAATAATCTAATAACAAATATTTTAAAATAATGCCAGTTTGTATTAACAAGATTGTTTCTGAGATTCTTTAGGAATATGGATGTGTACACTGGCACATAGTGGAAGCATTATCATTAGATTTTTTAATTTTGCACATATTTATCCTTTAGCATTTTAGTTTGAGAGATATGCATATGGTCATTTTTAGAAAATGTTACTTTTGCCTCATAAACACTCATTTTTTGTTATGGGTTTGAGGTTGTCTAAAACAAATACGAATTGGAGGGCTCTTACGTAGACGCTTGGTTATCACTGTTATCTGCATTGTTATTCCTTTATAACCAGATATCGTTATTAAAGTCGGATTCATTAGGCTGTTCAAACACTGGAACACTCAGTTTCCATTATCCCACCTGAAACACTTCATGAATTCTCCCATTTAGTTGCATCTGTACAGAGGCTGCATGGAGAGTCCCATGTTAAAAACACTAAACTACTTCTAATTGCTCTACATGAGACATTCCACGTCTTGTGTGGATGTTCTGCTCTTTCTCCCACGACTTCTTATTGCTATGGTTCACTCCTCTACACAGCTCTTAGATCATCTGGCCCGTGCATCAAACAGATTGCATGTCGTACTTGGTGACCAAGAAACATTACAACCCTGAGTGCTCCGACTCCATTGTGTGCAACCACCCACCACAACTGGTAGTGTGATTCGTGTGTCGTGTGTTGGCCCTGCTCGTCCGGTCCGTGTCGTGTGGTGCTACACTCGTGTGTGTGTCGTGTTGATTGGTGTGTCGTTCACACTGTGTGTGTGAATGTAAGCATTCCCTGGAGCAAGTGGTTACTGCTCCTGCAAAGATGAGATGTGAAAGTGAATGACTCGTAGTATGTTAAAGGAACTCTCGCAGGGGTCACTATAAATAACGCGCTAATACTATAAGTACGGTTTTGGGTTACCTACCCACCTTCAGCAACACAGTTACATAAACCCTGTCAATCTAAATCCCTTCAGCTGTTTGGCACTGAGACATGTACTAAGTTGCCAATAACCTTACTATATTTTGCCTAATAACCTCTTAGGTCTACTGGAAGTTACTTTTGATCTTCACTGACAGGATAAGTTTGTACTTGCCAGCAAAAATATAATGTGCAGTAACTGGACAGGGGCCTACAGAACTTATCTGGGAAAAGACTTTGACAAGATTTTTCTGCTGTCTTTTGTTTATTGCCCGAGCCTGTGAAATTTCTTTTCACTATTACCTCAGGTTTCCACCGTGAAACTCTCATACACACACTCCACCCCGATCCCACCCAAACGGTCACTAGCCTCTCTAACGCACGAGCCAAAAGTTGGTCCAGAACAAGAAGTGCTTTTACTGAAACGCCAAGCCCACCACGACAATACGGTCTTCATGAGCTTAAATCAGTGACCACACCAACCTCGTGTGTCCGTGCTGTGTGCCAAACAACACCAAAACCACAATAAACCACCACAAACACTCTGACGTGTCACAGAACACCCAAAACCCACCCCACACCACCAACAGTGTGGCCACGAGCCACACAAAAAAACCCCCACCACCGCAAAGCAACAAAAGAAACTATGTTTCACCCTTCTGACAAAACCGACCACCGACAACACCACAACCTTTGTGTGTTACGTGCACCTGTCTGGTTGTGATCAGTCTTTTCTACACTCGATTTGACCACAATGCTGATCTTACTATAGTTGCCAGAAGCAGTACTCCCAAGCGCATAGATAAAGCCCCATTGAAAGATTTGTCTTTCATTTGTCGAAATTGTTTATGTGTGATGAACAAAATACCTATATAACCAGATATAATTAAAAGTTCATGACAGAGCATAAAATTTACTTGCACAAAGAAGCTTTAAAGTTTACCTGTTGTTTTTGTGCTAAGCTCTTAAGTTAGTTGAACTCTTTAGATTCTGCAGATTGTAATGTATTTCAGTTGTCAGGTACACATACGTCATCCTTGTTGTTATATTACAGGATCCACACTATTAAAAGTTACAAAACTGTCTCAATAAGTGCAGTGTTCTTACCTCACGGCCTGGTGGCCTTAAGTCTGGATGTGAATATTCTTGATTGATGAGAGTCTCTCTCGCCTCCCTCAATTCTCAATTATGAGATAAAGATACAATCTGCTTATATTCGCCATTTTTTCGTTTTTGTGACATTATGTTGGGTAGTTGCAGCTGCCTGTTCTGGCTCTCACCTCACATATCACCGCATCTTTTCCCAAAATACCTACTCGACAGAAAGCTCTTCAATACAAGGACTTTCGCGAGTCAGCATCAATCTCCCATTGTGGAAGATGTGACTTAAAATGCTTTATAAGGCTTGTAACAACAACAACAACCATTGAGGTTATCACATTTAAGTGATGTGCACATGTGTTCTCAGTATGCATTCTTTGTTAAGGACATTCATTCTCATATTTTTTTTTTTTTTTTTTTTTTTTTTTTTTTTTTTTTTTTTTATCTAGCCTGAAATACACAAATGTTATTGTCTCTAACTCAGGGGAAATGATTGTTTGCATAGTTTCTTGCATAAACTACCTCATCTTTTGGAAAGTACATGACAAGGCTCTGGAAGAGTCATTGAGGAACAATGTAGAAATCATGCAGGAAATCAGATGACAGGGCATGTGATATATGTGTCATCATTCCTAAATGCTGAAACAACGGATGTGAGTCTTGCTGGTTTCCCCAAATCTGCATTTGATGCCTTAAATCTTGTTTCTTCTTGACTGTTTGACCACACATGGAACACCATACATGGCACACTTCCACAATGGGTCAATATGCTTTTTGTAGTGTGTTAGACTACAACCTGGAGGTTATTAAAAACCACCACGTTGTCACCTCTTTTTGAGATGTGATTGTGCTGGCAGTCCTTCGTGTTACAGGCTTGCATCTCTGGCCTCAATGAAGACAACCAACTAGCATGATCTCTCAGTTTACACCCACATATGTTTGCAGGCACATAGTCTATGTATGTTGTCAGCGAGTGCAGGAAGTGTAGGGCTTCTTACAGGCTTTTTTTAGGCATCCGGATATTAGTTTGAGTCAGACATGACTTGTCGGGGAAAAAAAAAAAGCCAAAAGCTAGTTTTGTCGTCATCCACCCATTAACCCCTGCATTGACTCCGTACAGCGCACGCACATCTCCTTTGCAATAATCACTACCATACTTCCACATACATCTCCTGTCCCACTCACCTTAGTCATCCTTTCGAAACATTATGTAGTCTTCATCAACAGACACAACGTCAAGGTGAATTCGCGACCTCTGCGGTGAAGTCGATTTTGGCCCGCTGCAAACAACTCCTCACATCAGGCACAATTCGCCAGAATTAGTGCAATAACGCGCTGCCCTTAACAGGCCCTAACATATCCTATACTTTCAGATCAAACTCCGCCGCGACCGCAGTCCCACAGACTACTCCACAAGGGCAGGACAAAAAGAAGATACATTACACTCCAGGATGCCAAAAGTAAACTCTTACATCGATGTTTTTGCCAGAGTTTGACAGTATTCCCCGTAGACTGCATAGCCCACACAGTCTTAGATTCACCTA
>NW_011336223.1:597881-609008 GCF_000735185.1 Notothenia coriiceps
AATTGCATACATGTTATTTTAGTAAACACTGAAAACGGGTCCCACAGACCCAAACAGCACACAAAGGTTAAAGGTAAGCATATAATAATGTTAAAATGTGCTAAATATATACACTGCAAAAAACAAAAAAAAGAGGAGTAAAAGTAGCCCCCGACTTGTTTTATTTTTTGAAAGTAGCCCTCGTCCTAAAAAAGGTTGGTGACCCCTGCTATAGAGCAACACGTGCTAAAACTCAGTTATTAAGATGTGCAGTACTTCTTCTGGAAACTCAAGCCTTACCTTGTTTGGTGATTTGAAAGTTCTTCTTGCTGCACAGCACAACAGCTTGCAGCATCTCATGTGGAGAGACATGAGCCTTGAAGTTTCTCGGATTCCAAAGTTTGCGCATCAGCTCACCGAACCTCTGCACCAAGAGGAACATGATGTCACCCGGTGGTCTCCGGATCCCCATGTAGTTTTCCTCCTCAAGGAAGTAGTTTCGCAACGGTGGAACATTGGAAAAAGCCTGGGGGGGGAAAAGGCAAACGTGACATGGTTGGGATTATTTAGAGAAGTGAATGACCATGTTCATTGATGGTCCAGGGAGACAGCTAATCGTACCTGTAAGACCACATTGGCGTAGTCGTTGGCTTTAATGTTGTTGAGCCCTACGATGCCAGGCAGGTAGGTCGTACCATCGTAGGCTCGGTACAGTTTACCCTGCTTGTCCAGCCCTCCAATGTGCTGCTTGGTGAAAGTTGGTTTCAGCACATACTGTAAAGAAAGTGTCAACAGATTACTAACAACAAAGTGCAGTTTGTACAGTATGGAATTGGTGTTACTTATTGACACTGTGACACTTTGAGAATGACCTTTGGTGGTTAAAACAGTATCTAACTATTATCCCATCACAGTATTATGCCAACTCATTCAAAATCAATATGAATAGTGACTATAGTAAAACACCATCAGATCACATTTGAAATATATCCATATGAAACACTCTTAACAATATACAGTTGTATAACAACAATAATAATAATAATAATAATAATAATAAGTAAAGTCATCGGGTATGTTTTTGGCATGTAATGTTTCTGAATACTACATGAACTCTCTCAATCCTGGATGTATTTATAATATGCAAAGTAATATTTTACTCGTGTTAAGATGGTGCTTAAAATGAGTAAAATATTGACATGCCATCAGCCTGTTACACTTAACTTACCGTGATGTCTTCTAGTGAGGAGTCAATGATCTCGTAGTTGTCTGGCAGACAGTAAAACTTGAGAGTGTGCAGATTCAGGAACACATGATGGGTAAACTGCACACTGTGCGTGTAAGCATGAGACTTCAAACCTCTACCTGCAGGGATACAAGCAAAACATGAGTGAATCAGTCTTAGCACAACAAGGTGTTTCATTCCTTGTTTAATGTTGGATCCCTCACTTACCTTGAAAGTATTTCCCACATATAAGGCAGGCGTAGACATTGATGTGGGAGAGTGATATGGAGCACAGTTTCTCAAAGTCAAAGTCCAGCACACTCCTGGTGGATACATAGACAAGACTGGGAATCAGCTGGAGAGCAATAGAGGAGGACGGGGCTAACTAGCATGTAGCACTAACATTAGCTATGCACATTCAACTATATCTTACCTGTTTATAGTGTCGAGGTAAGGACAGTGGCGGCTTCTCCGGTCTTCTGCTGCACGTCCTCGGCCGACTTTGGCTGCCACTGCAACAGGAAGTAAAACAATGTTCAAACAGTTTAATGTAATCTCACGTTAGCCAAACATGCTAACTGACCTAGCCTTTTTGTTGTTATGAGATAATCAACTTGATGCACACGAGTAATGATGAATAAATCCGAAGGGTGGTATATTTCTTTAACCAGTGAAAACTATACTGCAGTGGTTCTTGTTGACCTGCCTGTGTGTGACTGAAACTAGTGAATACAATCAAAGGCACTTTATAATAGCACTAGTTAGCTTCATGCTAACCAAACGTAGAAGTAAATAAACGTACCTATGTCTTCGTCGTCCTCATCATCATCGTCCACTTCAGTCTCTCTTTCTCGCTTCATAGAAACCATCATGGCAGTTTCCTTCGGAGCTTAATGTCAAAACAACAGAGAAGGCACAACTTTATTTGGAGAAGATGAATGAGCAGCACCGTGTGCGATGGTCGAAACTCGCGGTGGTTGTACGTCGCAAATGGCCAACCAAGAACTAACACGAAGAGGCCAGCATTAGTTGCTCAATACCTATACCACACAGGTGCCAAAAGTACTTGGAGATTGTACATTGTAGTAAAAAGTAGAAGTACCAGAGTGTAGGAATACTCTAGTTAAAGTCCTGCATTCAAAATGTTACTCAAGTAAAAGTGCAACATAGCTGGCATCAGAATATACTTAAAGTACCAAAAGTAAAAGTTGTAAAGTACTCATTATGCAGATTGGCCATTTTCAGAATAATATAATATATGTTTTGATTATAATTATTAATATGTTTATCATAGCTTGTAAAGGTGGAACTAATTTGTATTATTTTATTTACTGCGGCCTAATTTATGGATTTACTAGGTTTAACTTACTAAATTCTTATTTAAGTGTTGATCATGTTTGATATCATTTTTCATAATGTGTAAAGTAACTGGAGGTATTAAATAAATGTAGTGGAGTAAAAGTACAATCATTATTTCTGAATTGTAGTGGAGTAGAATTACAAAGTAGCAGAAAATGTAGATAGTCAAGTAAAGTACACAGTACTTGAGTAAATCTACTTTACTTTACATCACTGCAATACAAATATATTAATTTGCTGATTTTCTGAAAGCATAACTTGATTTGTTATATATATACATTCAATTTCTGATTTATTGTGCTTCAGAAAATGTGTCTTTAAAACAATGTTTATTTTCGAGCTATTATTAAGTTGTAAACTCGGGGAATGTTTTAGTTGGACAACGATTTACCGTTAGCTAGCATGTAGCTTTTTGTCATGTCTGTGGATCTGCCTGAGACTTGTTGCAATCCTTAGCGTTTATTATCTCACAAATATTATCACCGCTTTGGAACATTTTGTTGAAATGGATATTTTAGGAGAAGATGAATTGGACGAGCTGAAATACAAACGCTCTGGGCGCTTGGATATGAGCCACGGCTTCCTGCACCATATCCGGAGGAACCAGATTGCTAGGTGATTTCCCAAAAGCTAATGCTAGAAGCTAACAAACAAGCTTTTACTATTTAGCCACAATATCTGGAGCCACAACCGCACACGTTAAATAGAAGTTAGAGGATGTTATAGAAGTTACTGTGATTGTAAGGGGAGGTTCCGCTACACTCAACCTGAACATAAACAAATAAGTCCTTCAGGCGCATGGCTAGAGTCATCCTAGGTATATATTTCAAAGATTCAAAGGCTTTATGTTATATGCATATTACGTACAGTGTAGATATGGCAATGACAAAATGAAGTCCCAAGCTCCTCCAACAATGCAACATAATACATAAAACATACAATACTAATAGTACAAGAAGAAGCATTGTAGAATAATAGTTTAGGACACTGGAGACAAAACAACATATAGCTAGCATAGCATGTAACGACAACAACAACAACAACAACACTGTTATCACTGGTAACATTAAATATCAACCATCCACATACACGTTCATTGTACCTGTACCTCATATCTGTTGTTTAACCCTTGCCTGAGATTTCCTTCTATACTTGTTTTTTCTATTGGTTAGTGAGTATGTCCCATTTTTAAAGTTATTTAATCAATGATCTTAAGAATGTAAAAACCACAACTTCCATTCAAATTAAATAATGTTGATTTATTGGCTCTTCAAGAGATGACTATGATAAATCGGTGAAGCAAGCCAAAGAGGTGCAGGAGGCAAAAGAGCTCCAGCGGCGGAGGAATACTACGACCCCTAGACGACCCCGTCGACCTGATATCCAGGTGTACGATCCTCGACGCAGACGTAAGTTAAGGCACTTTGCGGTGTTTATTTCCAACACTGAATCCAGTAAATAATATACTTGTCTGCTCATTTCCAAGATGATTCAGATCCAGGGGGCGGTGCTGAGGCAGAGGAGTCCAATGAGAGCGGGTCCAGCACAGAAACAGAGACCCATGGTACTGAACTCTTTTGGCTCGACTACCAGGCGGACTCTGGTACCATTACCTCCTTCCTTGTGCACAAGGTACATGCAGATCACTATTTATTATTCTGGCATTGTGATTTATTTTTGTTTTGGTCCTAATTCCCTTTCTATTTCTAAAGGAGGACAAGCCTGAGAGGTTAGTGCAGCGTGTAGCAGAGAAAAACATATTGGATTCAGCCATGAGGGCAGCTCTGGAGACTCGACTTCGAAAGGAAATTGAGAAAAGACGAGGAAAACGCTGACTGAACAGAAGATTGTGATGACATAGCGGGTCTTCAGGCAAAGACGAGCAATACTTCATTTGCAGTTCTGCACTCCTACAAAGCATGAACGCTGTTGACAGTGCATAATGAGAGCTCTGGGATGACGTACTGTCCACAGAGATCCAGCTAGATGAGCATCCAGATGCCAATCCAGCTTCTGTTTTCAAGAAGGAACCGCACAGATTCAGTCCGCAACAATAGGCAGGTTGGTTCAGTCGACTGTCAGGTTCGGGTTTACTACGTTTCACTCACTTTGGATTGTTACCTCATGCCCTCATTCATAACGTTAAGGATGGTTCATACACCTTCAAGTTCACTTAAAAAAAACGTTGATGATTTCAGAAAGTTAATGGTAGGGTATGTAAGTTTGAAACCGGCTCGAGATAAACTTTGTGTTATATTCCATGGAATGCTCTTAACATCCCGATAGAAATGGATATCTTGTACTTTGACAAAAAATAAATAAAAACAATTCCGGCCCGGCTAAAATAACTGGATGGCCTACCTGCCTGTCAGCCTTCCATCTCGTGCACACACTTATCCCGTGCCCTCATTGGTCATGTGCACGTTCGTGTGTGTTGGAGGAGGGGCTCTGTAAGGAAGTGGCAGATTTTCTCCGGTCGTGTATTTTCTAATTCTACCGCACTCGAGCTGGTTTCTCAAACTTACATACCTTACCTTTAAAGTCAGAGAGGAGTGAGTATTCTTTGACAGAGAGCATCGCCACCTTCCTCCGCAGTTACACATGTCCTGAATTTCTTGTGTTTAGAAATATCTAGTTTTTATAAACAAAATGTTTACTTTTTGGTAAAATGCTGTGAATGGAAAGTCTGTGAAATCAGCGATTTTGTGTTTAAAACATTTGAGAATATCTTCTTTTGGAGAGAATAGTGGAGGTGGCCATGACAATGTGTTTGTGTGTCTTCTGTTGTTTTCAGTATTCTTATTTATTTTGGATTGTTGAAATACTTTTATTTTTGATACTGTAATATTTTTGAGGACATACCTCTTTACGTATAAAATGACGTACTGTATATAAAAGCCATTTATACTGTCCAAATGTGTCTGGATTTAGACGTGTGGAATTAAACGGCCATAACGTGTGAACACATTTTCTTAGTGTCTTGATATTTTGTTAAACACTCAAATTGATGTAGAAAAATACCAGATAATCATCAGTTCTGTTCTATCCTGAAACATACATTGGTTGGAATACTTACAGCAAAATATATTTTCAGTTTACTGAAACTGCTCAGCAGGTGGCAGTAGGAATCAGCGTTTCCACTCTGCAGGCCTATCTTCTTAACTTTTGTTTTTATAATAAGTTAATTTAAATGTTTGTCAATTAGTAGTGCATAGCAGTGTGTTATAATTGTATAGACATATTGTCATTTTCCATACACAATATTTCTACAGTAAGTGTTAATCAACCTAAAATGCTATATATATATAAAAAAAAAAGTAAGGAACTGGAGGTTAAAACCTTCCAGGGAAACTGGGTACTATGTTCCACGGCTGATTGTATGATAAAAAGAGCCCGTTTCTTTCATACAAAGTTTTGTTCATCCACCTTTTTAGTTTTATTGTGTTTGGCCCGTTTTCTCACTGGGACATCCCAAGCAAGAAAAACTGACAGAAAGGCCCAGGGACAAAGTGAGAAGATCAAAAAGAAAGTAAGCCACACACACACACACTATCCCTATTCTAACTTTGATAACAGCATTAGTGCACATGTTGAACCTGTCCTTTAACAGCCAACAGATAAATAGCAAACCAATTCTTCCCATCCCCACAGTGAAAAGAGTAAACACAAAGTTTAACCACCATCCCTTTGCTGTGGAAAAAAACAAAGTGGAGTTGACAGTTGGACAGGCTAGCCGTAGATCCACCCTATAGTCAGGGATTAATTCATTGTTTTCACTAATGCATGAAAATATGCAAACTTCATCCTCTGACCACACGGCGGGCCAAGTCTCCACAGCGTTACACAAAGCCTTTTCATGGAAAGCCGTCTCTGCCGTGCTATTGGTGCAACAGAGACACTCCTCTGAAGTCTGTCGACGCCCTTCTCCTGTTCACTACTAATTTTCCAGTCAGCATGTGACTGAGGTTATGAGAAGAGACACATTCCTATGTCACCCACTCCTCTGATTGCCAGATTATCTCTAGTTTCACTCATTCTCAATTGGATGAAAATGATCCAATCACAACTCATACCTGCACACCTTCCCCTCTTAGAGCAGCTTCACTTCCAAAATATTATAAAACACCTGCAGTCAGGTAACACTTATATGACTGCAGATCACTGAGGTACCTTTTGTGACAGGCAGGCAGCTCTTATGTATTCTGCAACATGGGACCATTACGTACCATACGTTGCTATACTGCACTGTTGTGTTCTCATTTCTAACCCAATGCACTATTTTCTTGAGAAAAAGAACTATGTAGCCACCATGAGCCATCTGTGTCTTTTTTATTAAAATCTCTAGGTTTGCATGAACTATTATTTGAAATAAAATGACATTGACTAATTAACCCAACCTATCTTTACGGATTGCAAGCAACTCTCTGCTTCACCAGCGGATACTTGGAAAGCTTCAGTTTTATCATGGCCTACATCACATTGTAAGTTATGACTGAGTTATTGAACTTTAATAGTAATGTAAATATTATAAACAAATCTCTATTGAAAAGCACCGAAGTTCACATTACATTTCTTTTGTTTAATATTAATTTTATATCAGTTTAGATCTGATTTGTTTTGATTTTGGAACGTCTCCAGGACCTTAAATAACAGTTGTGTAACGGAAGTTGATGGTGACACAGGCCGACTCCAAGATTAGGCTTGTGTAATCCGATGCACTTTTAAAACATTAATCAAAGCAGAAGATTTATATGATGATAAAGTGTTGTTGTTTAACACACCCAAATGACATGTCATTTCCAGTGTTGAGCAAATGAAAACGTGTTTGAACACACTGGTTAGGGTTAAGCTCATGTCACACAAGTTAAATTCAAACATGTAGGCTGTGATTCAAGGCTTTATTAATGTTTAACATAGTAAGGCCCTTTTTGAGAATTTATTTTAAACTTGAATAAAAACCGGACTATACATAACAAATTGGCATTCCACTTTGGACTTGAAAATATAGTCAAATAAATAGTCTAACCCTTTTTAAAAAATACAAATTGAGAAAGAAGCTGTGGAAAAAAGATCCTAATTCAAAATCTTTTCTTAAAGTGCACCAATGTTAACAATTTGGAGTGTCATGAAGTAGGTCACCTGCAAAAAAGACTGAAACTATAAAGAGTAATGTGCAGCTTTCATTTCAAATTCCTACAAACATACAATTAATCAACAAAAATCTCTCACAGATATACAATCTGCTTTCACTCAATCCTTACAAGAAGGTCTACTGACCTCAGCTAAATGCTGACCTGCTTGTACCTTACCTATCGACACTGTAGGGCTTGTGACTTTGAGAAAATAAGACTTTATTTATCTCTCAGTCTGCAACAATGTTTGGTCTCACTGTCATGCTCTGTGTTTGGTTTCTGATGCAAGCCGAGCACAGGTGCTGTCCTCTGAGCTCTCTGTTGTGGGAAGTATCTGCAGCCTTTGTGGTTGAGGAGAAACACAGATAACCCATGGACTTGCATCAAAACCTGTTACCTTTAAAATAATTGAAGTTATGCTTTATCAGCATGCGGTGCTCTTGAGGAACAGACGTGCGCTCTCAGCTGCCTCCACAGTGCGACAGTGGTGCAGTGCTCCTGCCCATTCAAGGCTGTGGATGTGTAACCCTCCACCATTCAGAGCTAAAGATAGACCTTTGACTGAACCAGTGTGGTCGTGGAAATGCACAGCTGCTGTAGTCGAACTGTCATAATAATAATAATGTTACTTGACCATGAACACTACTCATGGGTTTATATTTTGTAATTGAACCAATGTTCCAGCTCTCAGAGACAAATCCGGACATTTTTCGTAATGCCAGTTTGCATAAATATATATCTTAAGTTTGTATGTAACCTCTGAATATCACTTCCACATTTATATGTGTGAAAATGAACATATATTGAAAAAAAAAAAAAAAGCCTTCCAGCCACTTCCTTATTACGATCAAAATATGCATGCATTTGATCCGAGTCTTGGTGTTGCCATGAAGGCCAAAGTACCAAAGTATGTAGGTTTCCATGACAATAAACTCCTATGATAACTTCCTTAAGTGCAGAAATCACATGCAGAACAAACAATCCACTCATCAATTTACAAAGCAGGCAGGATTTAGGTTGCCCAGACAGTAAACAAGCTAATTAAATTAAAAAGCTTGCTGGATTACCGGTTCAGCTGAAAATCCCCACAGTTCCTACAACAGGATTTGATGGTGGAATTGTAGAATTGTAAAAGGTTTAACATCTTGAGCCAATACAGTAAAAGGTGTTTAATTACAATTAATTTGTTGATAACAAGAGGAAAACATATAATTTGTTCTCCATTGGAAGCAGCTTGTCACATTTTTACATACATTCAACACAGAAATCATCCTTGCTACGGTTAAGGCGCTGACTTGAGAGGACTGCCCAAACTGGTCGATACAGTATTTCAAAGTAGTGTTGTCACCTGGTTTAACAGGATTTAACTGAAATAAGCATGTTGAATTCATATCATTTGATTCTTCTCACGTCTCATCTCGTATTTCTTCATGTTAAGATTTCTTATATCTGTAATTTGACTACGTAAAAGAGAAAGATGGGGGTAGGCTGGTTAAACACACTGTAGCTTGATAACCTGTTTAAACAAACCGGTTCCAAAGGAAGATTTATCTAAGACTTTAGACTCCACAAGAATGTGAGAAATGTTTCTTATGAAAGGCTGCAACATTTTCTTTGTTAAAGCTGAGCAGCAGTATATTGAATTACCTGTTGGGGGTAAAAGCAGTATAACCCATTTTTCTATTGATCTGTGTGGAAATACCGTTTTGTGGATTTTAGTTTTGCCTAATAGTCTGGCATCTGAATACCTTGTTGTTCAATAATGTTATCTGCATCTGTTAGTTGTACCAGCTACCATCTTGATACAAAAGTGTTATGGATTAACATGTCAGTACTTCTTAAGCCAGTTATTACAGTACATGGCCATGCTGACATGGTGTAATCTTTGAGCCTTAGGAAATCTAGAGATGTCTCACAGTTTGTGAAAAGCTTTCTTCAACTACATTTTTTACGCGACGCGACAGCAGCCCCCACCCTCTGGAACGCTCTCCCTGCGGAGATCCGCAACATCCCCACGCTTGACACCTTCAAAAGGGCCCTCAAGACCCATCTGTTTACTAAGGCCTTTGGCCCCTAATTGTATTTGTTGTTTTTGTCTGTCTGACTGGTTGTCTGACTGCCTTTTGTTTTGTTATGTTTGTTTTGCCCTGTTCTTCCTTGTAAAGCGACCTTGGGTCTCATGAAAGGCGCTATATAAATCGAAGCTATTATTATTATTTATTATTATCCCTGGATATCTAATGTCCTCTTTTATGAAGCTACTTTGATTGAGAAACTGACATTGAGAAAAATGTTTGCTTACACCAAAACCAAGGTCTCCAAGAGCTCTTTGTCCTACAATATCAAAGTGGCTAAGGGCCAAATGTAATTGTTATTGGTCACAGAGTCACAAAGTACGCATTTATGTCCTGTTGTGTCTAATCTCTGTTATCAATTCAAGGTTTAATGTGGGTTGGCTGTGGCTCAGTGGGTAGTGTGCTGGACTTCAAATCTGGGGATAGCAAGTTTGAGTCCCACTGCAGTCAGCATGTCGTTGAGTCCCTGGGTAAGACACTTCACCCAAAATTGCTCCTGTGGGGATTGTCCACAGTATTGAAACAACAAATGACATGTGATGTGAATTCCTTTGTTAATCTAGTCAACGGTCGCTCAGTAATACTTTGCTACCCTTCCTAACACAGCTTGTTGGAAATCCTTAAGTTAAATAGACAAAGTAACAATCAACATTGTCTGCTACATCTGAAAGTTAGCTTGGTATGAACAAGGATATTATGATTCTTTATAGACAGCAAGTCATTCTGTAAAATGGGTATATTTTGAACTGTGAGGTAAAGCTCCTTTTTTCAAAGTCAAAATGTGATCAGAAAAATACAATCGTTAATAATAAACAAAACCATGGGTCAACCCTGTTATTTAAAGTAAAAGGGAGAAGAAAAAAAATATAAAAAAGTTTAATCAGGTAATCGATTGGAAAGGCCTCCATTTGGTGTTACACAAAGGCTGAACATTTTGGTGTAAGCAGGGTCTGGCCTTGCCTCAGAAGGTGGACATTTAATTTAAATGGTAGTGGGGATGATATTGAATCCAAACCCAAACCCAAAATGAAGAATAAATACACATTCTGCCCCAGGCACGGATTGTATCAGGGTGTGCACACTGAAAAAAAAAATACAAAATGAAAATGGAGATGAACTGGTTCTTGACGTAGGCGGAATAAAACACCATGGAGCCTTGGAGCCTTGGAGCCATGCTTGATTGATCTCAGCTTTCACAATAGAAACATACAAAAATGTATTTAACAGGAAAAGCCTGCTTCAAATGGTGAGGGCCCAGGCTGTGCCATCAATCTCTAGGATTTAATAATATAGCTGTCACAACAAAGGTATGACTGTTTTTCGGTTCAGGTTTCTGTCAGAGACCAAGGATGTTGGG
>NW_011336223.1:609020-626099 GCF_000735185.1 Notothenia coriiceps
GGGGGGGGGGGGGGCAACATTTGGACGGGATGTAACATGTTAAAGAGATGCAAGAGCTTTGCCCTCCCTACAACCAACACCTGCTTTCAACTATTTCCCTCTGGCAAGACACACTAAGTCTTCCACAGTGATCAAGCTGAGGAATGCAAAATAGCTGTCACACACAAATGTTGAAGACACTTCACCTGAGTGTAGAGCATGTAGATCATATATCCAGCCTGCCCCCACTGGGCCGGGACTTTAACCCCCCCCCACACACACACACACACACACACACACACACACACACACACACACACAGCACCAGTCACTTTTACGCTGCTATGGAAATAAAAGTTGAGATACCCCTACCCGAGGTAGAACAAAGCACAAACATGGTTGTGCTTGGTTCTTTCATATATTACAGATATCAAAGTAATGAAAAAACATGGTTGTGCTTGGTTCTACCTCGGGTAGGGGTATCTCGATAACTAAAGCCTTTTTGGGGGGTTTGTTCCTCTACTATATGTACATTATCTTTTCTTATCCTGCTTACATGAAGTAAACGGTTATTTTGTTTTGTTGTAATTGAGTGTTCTTTGAGTGTGTTTTTTTACACCTCGGGACTGTGGGAAACAGTATTTCGATCTTTCTGGGTGTAGAAACATATTTTGAGATTGACAATAAAGTTGACTTTGATCATGGACATCAAACAGTTCTGTGACGGCCAGCATTGAGAAGCGGTGTCTTTAATCTCAGATATAACCGTATCTGCTAAGAGTATAAAGTTTATAAGGGGTGTCAAACATATGGCCTGTGTGCCAAAACCGACCGACAGAGGGCCCAATCCGGCCCCCAGGGATGACTTCGCAAAGTGTAAAGATTACAGAGAAGACATCAAGTGCAATTTTCACAACTGTTTTTTGTTTGTATACATTCTATACATTTACAAGGTAGGAGGAAGGCCTGACCTTTTTCCTTAATAGTTCCCACTTTAGTAAGAGCGGGACACATACTTGCCAACCTTTAGACCTCAGAAATCGGGAGAATTTCAAAATGCAAAATTGGATCGCTGGAGCTGTTAGATTAACATTAACATGTTTATTGTATTTGTAAGTGCACTGACTTGCGGCCTGTAGCACCGTCCTTGATGGAGCATATGTGTGGGCTGGACCTGTATTTCTGTTTTCTGTGAATATCTGCCTCACCCTCTCAGACTTTGAGTTGCGCGCGCTACTAAAGAGACCTGTTACCATGGAAACCAAACAATGGTGTAGCTGTATTAAAGTCCGAGTGGAAACAGTCGTGTGTAAATCTGATTTTGCAGAAATCGGGAGAAATATGACCCCGGGAGGAAACCGGGAGAGGGCAATGAAATCGGGAGTCTCCCGCGAAAATCGGGAGGGTTGACAAGTATGGCGGGACATGTGTCAAATGGTTCATTGTGTGTGTGTGTCAGGTGTGATTCACATGGGGGGATTGGGCACATAAGGAGGGTGGGGGGAACACATCTGGAGTATGTGTGTGTGTGTTTTATCTGATCCGGATGGTTACTAATTCCTTTTCTTTATGGTCATTTTTTACCGGGAACACCATAGTTGTTAGAAAGTTGACTAAATCATCCAAAATTCAATGAAAATGGTGATCAAAAATGTTATGTGCAAATGTCTACTGTGAAGGATATCATGAAGCCTGAATGCGATCGAATGTAAAACAAAAAAATGATTGATGAAAGTAAATCGGTCAGATTTGACCCGAAGACAACAGGGGGGTTAATCAGTTCCAGATACCTGTGAATAAATGTGTCTGCCTTTGTACACTGATCTGGAAGTTGTAATGCACATGTGTAAATGATAAACCGAGGCATATTGTTGCACTTATTTCTCTTAAGAAATGTCAGGTTGTTCATAATCTTGTGTAAAAAGTAGTTTATTAAATATGAACATTTTCAGAAATGTACTTGTTTGCACTTTAACAAAGGGAACTATTTAGAGTTGTCTTTATTCAATTGTGCAACGATTTTTCCAGTCCAGCACAGTTGAAATCAAATGTAGCTTAAAGTGGCCCCTAGAACTAAAATGGGCTCGACACCGTTGATTTAGATCTTGGTCACATTTTAAAGACTACGAAAGTACACAAACTATTTTAAAGAATTTAATGTTTTAAAGATTAGCAATAAATAAAATCCATTATGATAAAGTTTACTGAACTTGACATACATAAAATGCATCAAATATATATGGTGACATACACTGTCAAATTAGGGATATCTGGCCTAAACCCTGGTTTGCTATACTGGACCACTTTGCTAATGAAAATATTGACTTTAATTCCAATTATTGAAAACTAAATAAAAAAGCATCAGTAGTAATATATGTATTGGTAGGACTAACATTTGCTTGTGTACCCAACAAGGATGGGGGATTTCTAAATAACCTAACATTTTGGAATATAAATCACAATAAATAGTTGGCTAGTATTACAGCCTTAATTTTTCACATACCTCAGTAAAATCCATATTACTGATAAAGGGCATCTTTATCAAATGCTTACGTGATGTGCAAAAATGTTTAATTATTGATCGTGTATGGATAAAGTCTTAACATTTTTTTGCACTGTAAAAACAAAATATAAAAGAAACCATGAGGACACAGATGTTTGAAAGGAGTAGTTTATTACAGAGCATAAGGAAACTACTCAGTCTAGACATGAAGCACAGTACAGTATGAGCTACTTGTTCCTCTGGAAGTTGAGCGCATGTTGGTAGGAGGAGAGAAAAAGCAAAGAAGAGGAGTAGAGGAAATAGAAAAGGCACTCTTACACTTACTGTAGCCAACGGGATGGCTTCTGAGTGGTACAAAGGGGACAACCTAAACTTGAACCTATCCTTCACATGGGACGACTGTAAACAAGGCTGGTTTCTCTGTACTACACCAACCAAATGTTGCCATTCCTTGCGGATAGGTAAAAGCTAAAGGATTGCACCAGACATTTTAAATGGGATTTCAAAACCAATTCACTTAAAAATATAATCTACAGTCCAAAAATAAAAAAGATAGTCATTGACAACAGCCAGTGGCACTTTCATCTTGAGGCGGACCAGAGCTTTTCTGTACAACACTCTGGAGCATCAAGCAAAAACACTGAAAAATGGTCAAGTCAAAAGGAATTCAAGATTCAATAGCCATGTGTTTTTAAAGCTGCCTTCTGAAACATCGGCTTCTCTGTATCCACGCTGAGTTTCAGAGAACAAATAAATAGTGTTAAGGGTTGACTTTAAGCCAATAAGACTCTGTGGCAAAGAACACACTCCTCGAAGAACAAAGATGGGACCAGGTTTCTCTGTAGCTACACCTGCCATCAATATACTCGAGGAGCAAGAGGACCTTTCGTCACTTCAAACCATAATAATTCAAGTGAAACTACATTTTTTTTTTAAAAAAGGACTCATTTAAAATTAATCCAATCTTTGCTATTATCATCAAGTATAACAAATACCTCTGCAGACCAGAGCAGTGACATAGCAGCTTCCGACTTTTCTGTATTACGTCAGAAATCAGCAAAGGTCTGGAGGGGCATCTGAGGCTTTATGCTCATTCGAGAGCTTGATTATTTAGGATTGCTCACCTATTAGCCTGCAATGCATAGCATTTTTTGTGAAAACAGCAACAACCCTTACAATTTTAATTGTGCCATTCTAGCATCCTCCACATAGACAGGGGAATGAAAACGAAAGAGGAAGAGAACACTGGGTCGGGGGAATAATTGTACAGGACTAAACAAAAAGGAGGAATGTTTAGAGACACTAAACTTATTTAGATGGTGCCAGATGAGAAGGACCTCCAACTATCAAATTAGGCCTTTACGTTGACCTACAAAATGTAAATGTCGCACAGACACCTTACATTAGTAGCACCATTGAATTCAGTGGGGGTGTCGCTTAAAGCCTAAGATGCATTGCATACAGTCTAAGATCGCTGACACTAAATAGAAGACGGACGCTTTTGTGGAGTGTGGAATGCCAAAAGGAGAACAACTGAGCTAAGCTACTCAGCGTTTACTACATAAAGCAGGGGAACCTCATGACATGGAAAACATTGAGCACGATGGTGCATGAGTTCATGGAACTCATCCAATTGTTTAAACATCAAGTTTCTGAGGCATGCCTCCTATGACAAAGTATGAAACAGCAAGAAGACAAAAGGAGGGAGTAGGAGTGAGGAAGGATTCATGATTTAAAGATGCCATTACTATGAGGGAGACAAGGGCATTTCACCCCCGGAACCTAGGAGGCTTCTCTGTAGTATACACCAACAGGCCTGGGGGGAAAAGCTTAACATGTTTAGTATTTGAGCTTTTTGGGCACCTCCCATGGGAAGGAGTCTCGGCCAAAGTGGCCATAGGCTGCGGTCCTCTGATACAAGGGCTTCTTCAGATCCAGCTCCCTGGAATACATAATCAACACATTTAGCAGCAGTCGCACCTAGTGACTTCAAATGCACATAAGCATTCTCACAATAGCTAATAAGAGCCACCAAAAAGCATTAAAAAAAATCAATTAAAAATCATGTTTGTTGGATCAGCTGGAATAGAGGGAAACACGTGAATCGTCGACACTTACCATGAAGACCACATTCAGCCCTGAGCAGTGTGGTGACTGCAGCAGCAAACCACTCTACGGCTTACAAAAAGGATGCTTATCAAACTATAAGCTACAGGGCTTCTATACAAAATATGCCATGCATAACGGATTAATGAGACCTTTTGCCACTAATGCCCACATGTGTGACCCAAGCCATATAATTTCAGTAGAATTAGATAGGGTAAAGTGGTTGATCAAAACAAATAAAAATAATTGCTGACGTTAGCAAAAGAAGAATTATAATGGCTCTGCAGAGTTTCTAAATACTTCACATAAAATAAACGAAATCCTGGACAGGGCAATTCAATAAAACACACAAGGCACAGCAAACCGGAAGGATCTGCTGTTCCACTAAGTAAGAGGTGGCTTCAGGGGATGGATATACATTACCTGACAATAACTCCAGGACGAAGGTCAAAGTTCTTCTTCACAATATCAAGCAGCTCCCTCTCACTCTTTTTGGAGGTCCCGTAGTGGAAGATAGAAATGGAAAGGGGATGGGCAACTCCAATGGCATAGGCAACCTAATACAACACACGCACATGTATTATATCAAGCAGAAACACTTCAGCGAGGAACCTCTTTGTCGCCCCACTCTAAAAACGAAGTGCGTTGAGTTTACCGCTTACCTGGACCAACACTCTCCTGCAGAGCCCAGCCTTCACCAGAGACTTGGCCACCCAGCGTGCGGCATAAGCAGCCGAGCGGTCCACCTTGGTGTAATCCTTCCCAGAGAAGGCCCCACCGCCATGGGCTCCCCAGCCTCCATAAGTGTCAACAATGATTTTACGCCCCGTCAGGCCGGCATCCCCCTGTAATAAAGAAATAATTGTTACACAGGTATGTACCCCCCCAGGCTAAATATGATTTCAAAGCCACGCCCTACCGACACCTCACCTGTGGGCCTCCAATAACAAATCGTCCGCTGGGCTGCAGATGGTAGATTGTGTCATCATCCAAATAGATGCATGGAACCACAGCTTTGACCACCTTTTCCTTCAGGGTGTCCCTCATCTCCTCTAGGCAAATATCTTCATCATGCTGAACAGAGACCACAACGGTGTGCACACGCACTGGAAGCATGGCGCCATGGTCCTGGCGGTACTGGACGGTAACCTGTGCAGGGATAAAGAGTTAGGTAAATCACACTAACAAAAGTAAATGTATAGTAGCTTATAAGAGCAAGTACATCAGCTTTACCTGTGTCTTTGAGTCTGGCCGGAGCCATGGAAGGGTGCCATTGCGGCGCAGCTCAGCCATCTTACTATTCAGTTTGTGGGCAAGGACAATTGTGAGAGGCATACACTCCACAGTCTCATCCGTGGCATATCCAAACATCAAGCCCTGCAGAGCAAGAGACATTTAGTCTGTTAAAAAATAAATAATACATCTATTCTAAAAAAAGATTTTCTTTAAAAAGACCAGTAAACTAACTTTAGTAGAGATATGTCTGACAAAAATAATGTGTGCCCCTACTGACCTGGTCCCCTGCTCCAATGTCCTCCTCATTGCGGTCAATGTGAACACCCTGAGCGATGTCCGGAGACTGCTGCTCCAAGGCCACAAGAACATTGCAGGTCTTGTAGTCAAAACCTGCGCAGGAGACAGAGAGCAGCAGATTAAGAAACCACTATTTAAACACCAGCTAACAGATTAGGCAATCAAATAAACAACAATGGGCCACACCTTTGGAGGAGTCGTCATATCCAATTTGGCGGATTGTGTCACGAACAACTTTCTGGTAGTCCACGTTGGCACGTGATGTCACCTCACCGGCCAATAGGATCATCCCAGTTTTGGCAACAGTCTCTGCAACAGGCAAGAAGGATGCAAAAACAAGGTAATGTCAACAAGTGTACTGAGCAAACAGACAGGGGGACAAAATTACAATCGGAAGGTTGCGGGTTCGAGCCAAGCCCTATGCAGTCAACAGTTGCTTTCACACCAAGTACTTTGCCGTACTTAGCCCCGCCAAAGTCTTTAGAACTGTCCTAGTAGATTGCGTTCACACTGGAATAAGTCCCTGAGGGAGGATTAGGCAAATTAAGCCGCTGACGTCACTACTTCTTCTTCTGCTTTGGGTTGGCAGGCCACAAACAACTTCACGGTGTATACTGCCACCCAGTCCCCCGGACTCCGGGAGGCAGTAAATCGCCACCCGAAGTCCTGGGTAAATTGCCAGAAGCGCCGACACCTCCTCATCACTCCACCGCTTTATTTTGTGTTGTCGTAAGTTAGTCTCTCTCTCTCCGTTGGTGCGCTGGGCTAATGCTAATAATGCTATTGCGAGCAAATAAAATGGCGGCTTCACAAAACTTTTCAGAATTTTACAGAGCGTGGTTTGCAATTCGCCCAGCCAATCAGAAATTGGAACCTTTTCCTCCCCAGGAAAGTACCCCATCTTTAGCAGGGACTGAAAAGGGGTGAAAAGGTTCGCATTAACTAGGTTCTAGTTCCAGATCTTTTTGGTGTGAAATCAAAATCCCAAGAACTATCAGAACTATTCCTGGGAAAAGTACTACGGTGTGAAGCGCCCAACATGTTGATGTATCCTTTGGCAAGACACGTTGCTCGTGTATATGAATGCAAGCTTACTTGAGCAATAGGCACATTGCTTTGTATGAACGAAGTGTGAATGATTACTTTTAGTATGACAAAGCACTTTTAGGGTTGTAAAGACTGGATAAAGCATTATACAAGTACAGTCCATTTAACATCGTACTTACCACATGCAACTTTGGCATCAGGGTCCTGCTTGAGATGAGCATCAAGAACTGCATCACTGATCTGATCACAGATCTTGTCTGAAAAACAACAACAACAATGCAACTTAACACCGGAAACAACAAAAGACTGCAGCAAACCCATGTGCATGTAAACTGAGGTACGTTAGCGCCAGTTTCGAGCAGGGGGAGTGGCTCGGAGCCATTCGAGTCGCCATTTCGGCATGAGAACACATGTGATGGGGTTAAGGAGGGCGCGCAACTACCTGGGGACCAAAAGGCAAGCGTGATACACACTTCTAAACAATAAACTAATTTCATCTGCCGACACTAAATGCCAGTTAATAAACATACACCATGGTTCCCTGCTGTGTGGGCCAACCATTGTGCCTCGCGTGCTTCAGGAATAGCCCTGGAAGATTTGGCACGTTCAGGAAAATGTTAAACAAAAATGATATTGTAATGGTATCGGTCAATCACCCAATCAGTGATTGACGGGTACAAACAGATGTGTGTGTTTCCAGTCGGCGCACAGACGGGATCAGTCAAGATTAGCGTGCTAACATTAAAGCTAGCTAGTAGCGCATGCTCTCTTGACACCGGCCCAGCTAACGGAAAAGGCCGTAACGTCCAAATATATTAATGTATAGTCCAGTACGTCATGTTGCAGTTAACTGTTAACATATACTATATGTTAGGCAGAAAGCGTCGTTAAAATACAGTTATTAATGTGGCTAATATCCCCAGACGCATAAACCTGTGTATGTGTGTGTGCGCTTACCGGGATGTCCTTCCCCGACAGACTCTGAGGTGAACAAGAAACAGTCCTCATCAATGAGGGCGTTATGAAAACCATTCAACTGTCCGTTCATTGTCGATAACGGCTGCTGCTGCTGCTATGTAAAACTTGAATATGAAGATATCTCTTCAGCTAGCAGAGCCTCTTCTATAGGACTGTCCTCGTTTCTCGGTGTATTGATCCTCAAGCGTGAGCCTCATGGCGCAGAGCTCCACTATTTAAGGATAAAGTCTGACGCGTTGACGTCACCAGGAGGCGGGGCCATACCATCGAGCCAATCACAGGGCTTGCAGCATACAGTGTACGGTTGCATACTGTAACAGGGAGATGCATTGCAGAATGGCAGTCATACAGCGACCATGTGCTATCATCAAAATATCAGAAGTAGAATGTGTAGTGAAGTAAAAGTACCAGAGAGCAAGAATACTCTGTTACAACCTATGGTTACAACCAAAAGTCCTACATTCTTAATCCTACTTAGTAATAACATCAACATATACTTAAATTACCAAAAGTAAAAGTACTCATTATGCAGATTGGCCCATTTCAGAATTATATATATATTATGTGTTTTGATTATAATTATTGATGCAATAATGTGTTTATCAAAGCTGGTAAAGCTGCTAATTGTAATACTTTTGTATGTTGCAAGGTAGCATGTGGATTTACTCCAGGTGTGACTTTTAGGTTTTATCAATTGTTGATTACATTTAATATCATTGATCCAAATTTACAAAACTTAAGGTATGAAATAAATGTTGTGGATTAAAACTACATTTGTTTACCTCTGAATTGTAGTGGGGTAGAAGTACAAAGAAGCAAAACATTTAATACTCAAATATTAATATACTCAGGTCCCTCAAACTCGTAGAGCGCCATGCTTTATCAACGTCTTTGAGGGGAAAAAATATCGCACCTTAAGTGTGTATGTCATTGTTAGACTAAAATGTGTTGAAAGGAAAAGTAGATGATGTAATAGTCACAAGTTGTGTTGTCATTTTACATTAGATTCACAAGCTAGACACCCTACCAATCTTCAATGATAATATGTTTGGATCTGACTAAAACTAAAACAGCAGGACTTGCATTTTAAACTTCTCCACCACCATGCCAGCAACACCCAAACAATCCTTTGTGTGTTTTGTCCCAGCCATAATACCATCAATGTATAAATACAATGGCATACTTTCACTATAACCAAAACATAAACCTAATCTTAATCCTAACAATAAAACAATGTGTTCATTCATAAAAATAAAATACTGGAAAAGATGTCATTTATTTGCAAAACAAACCTATATTGTTCAAATGCCTGACACTTGATGTTTCTCATGCTGACCACTCTTCCCATTTCATCTCATGTTCGGTTTTGAGCAGGTGGAAGAAGAGAGGACTGGCTGTCATTCTGCAAACAGGAAAATTCAGCTTAAAACCTTTCATTTAATAAACAACTGAGACAAACATATATTAATTAGAAGGCTTCTTTAAAGCTTAGGGGTTCAATGTTAAATGGACATCCAAAGTTAAAGACTTCTATTATTCCGGATGTGTCATTTAAAACTGTTTTTGTAAAATATGTCCCAGAAACATGATTAAACCAACACTGGTATGGTAAATCTAATAAACTGCATTCATTTGAGCTATCACAGGAAAATCAGAACATGCGCTTTCCTGGTATAACAACCATATTAACCTGTAAATACATTTGCAACAAAGGTAAAACTGGTAAGTGGAGAGAAGAGCAGCGCATACAATCCTAATTTAACTTGATTATGCTTTACTCAAAAAGCTCCCATCTCACTTCGACCCTTCAGGCCCTGTTGTGTAATATAATCAAAACCTCTGATTGTGAACATGTTGTACCTTTGTATGAAACAGATGGGTTTAATTAATGTTGGTCCAAGGATCAGTTTGCTATGGTTTGTGCTCCAAAGCAGTTCCGGTCCCTGTGCTTTAGCTTGAAAAGATAGATTCATCCAGAATTCAATGTTGACATTAGGATAATATGGTTTCAACGTTTTTGACTCTGATGTGCACATTTTCTGCTTGTCATTGTGAGTATATAAAATGCTGCACAAAAGAATAATCTCTTCTAATAACATGTAACCTATTGCTGGTCATGATGACAAAGCATTTATGAAGGTGTGGACTAGATCAAATTTATACCTTTAATGGTCAGTCACTGAGATTGTTAGATAACTCACATCAGCTGTTATTTTATCACACCAATAATATATCGGTTTGTCGTCATACAAAGTCTTAAATCAAGGGGTTTGCTTCAGCACACACACATACTGTCATTATGTTATAAGTCAGAATTTGACATTTTAATTGTGCAATTTTGATGGAAATTCGAACCCATAATAAACTATCCATGCTTATAACACTACAGAGTCATTAGTATGGTCCGCAAGTGCCCTTTTTTATCCGTTTATTTAATAATGTTATTATTGTGTTAATCGTCACTAAACAGAGGAATTCAATCCCTGAGCAGTGTTGCATCAGAGCGGTAGTCATTTGTCACCATGAATTTGCAGGGTGGACACTTTCTTTTCAGAGGGCAAACGCATGATGCAAGATGCACCTGCTGTTGCCTTTTACAGGATGTAATGTGTCGGTTACTGACATTTATTCAGAGAGTCAATAGTATGCAACAATCACATGGATTAATGATAAATCAAGGGGATTGAATGGATGAAAGCTGAATAAAAAAAAAGACGGGAGGTCCACTCTAATACTGATATTCATTGACTGAAGTAAAATTATTTTACATCAAATTAAAGATACTACTTTTGCTGCATTAATGACATTCATTGTCATTATGTAAATATGACTTGCAGTTATTTGTGCAGATGTTTTTGCAGCACAGACTGCATTGAGTATTGCCCTTATTTACTTTGTAACCCAACATCGTAAACACTGTTTCTGTTTCTTTATCGCTATCTTTTAGTCTCCAGGAATATTAAGCTCTTTATTGTATCATGTTGTTCAGATATGTAAATTCCTCGTTAGAAACATTACACTGTAGTTAGCCCTTTTGAATCAATGAAAACACAGACATCACAATTTGAAGAGGGTTGTATTATTTCTTTGGACAGTTTGATAACTAAGGAACCAACCCCTAAAAACATGTTCGCCTCGCCGATCAGGTAATTTCACAGAGATAAACAATTCTCATAACAAATATTATCTCAAAGACTTCCTCATTTTTTGTCAATTTCACAATTATACAAAGTCCTGTAGACTAAACAATCTACATTTACAATAAAAGCAACATTTAAACTTGGATTTTCTCAAATGTAAATGGGAGAATCAGACACTCTCTTCATAGTTCCTGCAATAATCAATATCCTATAATATACATTGAAATAATGCTCCCTCACTGGCCAGCAGAATTCAGGCTCATTTACAGTTAAATAAGAAAATAAATACATAATTTAAGTAAAATAATCTTTGTGGCATAGATTGTCATCTATCTTATGTATTATATGATATTTCATATTTGTAGTTTAGATACATACTTCTTCTGTTTTAGCCACATCATTACAAAACAATAACATTCTGTAGACAGAGCATTATTTCATTAACATTTCACAATAAATAGACACTGGTCATTACTGCATAGCTGACCATATTTATCTAAATCACCTAAAGTAGGACAAAGTCATACAATCTTAATCTTTTTCAAACATCTTACTCTAAACAAAGGTCCATTATATTTTTCATTTTGAAAACAAGAAAATACATGAATGCACTATAAAATGATCTGAACTTTTTTAGATTTATGCAGGCATTGCTCTCCTGCGTTTTCTTCACCTAAGACGTACACTGAAGTAGCATTTGTATACTGTCCTTACATAGTTTTCCTAACAAGTTTCACAGCCACAATTATAACAAAGAGGAGTCCAAAACAGCACTTTACGGCACAAAAATCACAGCACCGGAATGTACAGTATGTCCAGCTGCAAACCATGCAAACGCACTCACACACCATTCACTGCTAACTCTAGCACACACACACACATTCCCCCCCCCCCATCCAAACCACACTCACGTCGATAAAAACACATACACACAACAACCGATTACAGCTACTACAGCATACACTGTCCTATGCTAACAGCCCAAAAGTACAAAGTGTCTAGTATGATGCATCATAGGTCACACGGTAACAATGCAACACGACTACTGTGACTATTGTCACTGTCAGCTAACCACCAGGATCAGTAAGGGAGTATCTAAGCAAGATGAAAACACAAGAAACATAAGCAGTGAACTGAATGAAAGTAAAGTCATTAGCGGAACACGTTAGCTTTGCATACTTACTAACGCTATATGCAAAGGCCTGTAGTAGCTCTAAATAGTAGAGATCCTGCTCACAGTTGTCAGAGATGTCAGGATTGATTATCAGCTTTTTTATTTGACTTTAAATAAATATGGCTCATTCACTCACATAAAAGGTATGTGTCTAAGCAATATACTGTAAATGTTTCCTGGGTCAGATATTGCTGAAGTAAACACTGAAGTTAGTAAAGCAGATTAAGTAGCCAACAACTAGTTCTTACAGCTAGCCTCCCACGGCCATCACATCCCACTGCTATGGGGTGGTGGTCTATTTAAAGGCCTTCACGCTCATATTCACTTTCTAAGCTGACATGTGGTCTGCTGCTGCCAGGGCCGGTGGCCGAGCCCCCTGAACTCCAGTGTCCATGCTCTCTTTTCTCATGCTTACTGAAGGGACTTTATTTCCAGTGGTGGATCTTGGGAAAGGTTCCCCGTGTTACGTAAGAGGTTGCTGTGTAATGCATGCTGAGTTTACAAAGCAAAGAAGATCCAAAAGAGCCTAGGCGGTGGGTGAGGCTCTGAAGGGAAGACTAATTTCAAACTTGTTTTGGGCACCACAATAAGTTATTATTGCATAAGCCTGGCATTGTTAAATCTCGTTCTTCCAGGGATCGGCAACCCGCGGCTCTTTAAGCCTTCTACTCTGGCTCCCTTGAGCTTAGACAAAAAGAAGAAGGAAATAAAATAAAAATATTTGTAGGACTATTTCTATTTTGTTGCACGATTGAAAATGTTTCGTATCTTGTATTTTGAGGTGATACTGTGACACATAAAAAAATAAGATAAGAGAGAGAATTAAGATCCTAGATAAAATATGCGTCATGTCACCAGCACCAGCGCCTTTTCTTGCAGGCGAATAACCTGACCCCCGGCTCGATGAGCGAACTATGGATAAATCAAAGAAAATAAAAGTATCGGAGGAACACAGGATTTAATTCTGCGTGGACTGAGTTATATGCTTTCACAGCAAACGATGCTGGCTTACCGGTATGTTTGATATGTGGAGAATTTGTGAAAGGTGCTGCAGCATTTACGTATTGGAGGAAAAACACGGAAGAGGAAGACAGCTGACGATCTTCAATCATAATTGAATAAGTTAACTCGTTTTAGGGTGCAGCTATATGTTTTATTTATTTCAAAGTGGGCCCATTTGAATTATATTAATTTTCTTCAAATGTGCAGAGGACTCCCCGAGTGCTGTGTTGATTTATTTTAAAGTAGGCCTGTGTAAGAAAGAAGAGTTCTTTGTTTATTATTAGAGGTAAACAGTTTTCTATAATGTAATAAATAATAAATGCAATAAATTGTCTATAATGTAACAATATATACAACTTTATAAGCTATCAAATATGTTTTGCGGCTCCAGACAAAAATAATTGGTGGAAAAGGGGTCAAAATGGCTCTTTTGGTCAAAAAGGTTGCAGACCCCTGTTCTAGACTGTCTAATGCACATTGACTGTATGTATGTTGGCAATGTTTGCACAGCAACGGTTGCCGTCTCAGCATTATCTTTGTTAAAGGTCACAGTAATTAGTAACATGCATTTCATAATCGTAGCAGTAGCATATTAGCCTGAAATGGTCACATCTCGTTTTTCCGTAGCCTAGTAAGCTATTATTATTATCACTGTTTTAATCATAAACAAATATGTTGTGGTGCTTGAAACATGTATGACAGTTGTTCAAATATTAGCCTTCTCTATCTTCAGAGCCTCAACCCCTCAAGTATGCCGTTGTGGGAGGTTTTAGGGCCTTGGTGTTAAAACAAAATCTGTTTTTCACTTTTTTTCTATGGTCCGTTTTGTCAGAGCTGATTTGTTCCATATGCTACATGTTCCACAACTAAGCAGACTAGTTGATATGGGAGAAATGTCTCTGTCAAGTATGTCCTACTCCTCCTAAAGCGTGACTGCTATTTAGGTCAGTGCAGTTTCAAATCATTGTTGGAATATGGGGACTTATTTCCTAATGCAAGGTGTCAGCTCCCTGTACTGTCCACACCTGAGAAAAGGACAAAGGTTGAAGGAACACGGGACAGAATTAAAGGTTTAAAAATAAAAAATCTACAATGTGCACGGCTAAATAGAACAACTCAAGGCAAAGTTAGCCTTCTGGACAAACCAGATGGCTGTTCCTGAAAAGGATGGCATCAGAAAACTGTAGATGTTCATTACAGAAAACATACAATGTCGTGAAGGTATTTAATAAAAGACACTGTAGTTGGATATGTCACCTGTCTCACACCCCTGAACCCTCACTGTCTTTCTCGTTCTCCCCAGAAGCAGACACCTGGCTGCTGCTGCCCTCTGCTGGAGGTCTAGAGGACTCACTCATTCTCCGCTGCAGTGTTGGATGGAGAGGCATCAGTGACATTGAGCATTTTCATTTTGGGCTGTTCAGGGCTGCCTCGGCTGTGGCTGCGGTGGTGGTGATGGTGGTGGTGGCGGTGCTTGGCCTTGCGTGGACTGGGACTGCGGGACCTCGTCTTCATGATGACGGTGCTTTCGTCCTCTGAGCTGAAGTCCGAGCTGTCAGAAGAACTGGCTTCAAGACCTGAAGTGGGAAGCTGGATCTAAAGGAAGATGAAAAGGAGGGTTTCAGTGAGATATAATACAGAGAAAGAGCAGCACACATGATGTAATGTCCTCTTCTAATGCATTTGATTGTTTTAATCTCAAGAAAGCAGTACCATGATTACCTGAAATGGCTCTGTGACACCCACAATGGTGCTCATGTTGTTGCTATAGTAACCCAAGATAAAGTCGCCTGAGCCTTTGGGCAATTCCTCCTCAGTAAAGGTTACCTGGAAAAACAGTCAGTCAGACATTTATTAAATGTGAAAGAGAATTATTTCTGGAGCTAAATCAGGACGAAACAAGGTTACCTGATGTTCTGGTCGAGTGAAATCAGCTTCCTCTTGCTTCGTCCACACATATCCCACATAGTCCTTATGGTGCTTGAAACCCACCTAGTGTTATAATAAAAGTCACTTAGCGGCCTTGCACATTATTTAAAGAAAAATAACTAACAAAGCAGTAAATAAATACAACGATAGTATACAATGTTTTATCAGTTAGATACCAGAGGTGGAAGAAGTACTCAGATATTTTACTTAAGCAACGGCAGCAATACTACAGTGTTAAAATACTCAGTTACAAGCAAAGTCCTGCATTCAAAGTAAGGTAAAAAAGTATTGGCATCAGAATGTACTTTAAGTACCAAAAGTACTTGTTATGCAGAATGGCCCATTTAAGCACCATATGTTTTAATTGTTTTATTATCATTATTATTCCATTAATGTGTTCATGACTTCATTGTTGCCCTTGGTAAAAGTTTGGTTTATTTTAATTACTTTATATACTACTGGGTAGCTTAAACTATAATAATACATGATAATATATAAGCTGATTAAGATGTTGTATAAATAATCTAAATCCTCAAACTAACTAGTAACTAAATCAATAAAATAAATGTAGTGGGGTAAAAAACAACATTTGCCTACTAAATGAGCGAAGTAAAAGTATTATTACGTGAAAATGCTCAAGTAAAGACAAGTACCTACATTTTTTACCTAAGTACATTACTTGAGCAAATGTACTTTGTACGCTATAATAGATCAGGGTACTACTAGTCAAATATAAACATAAGGTTCTATATACATTTTAATTGTGTAAATTGGTTAATTCCAATGATGTGTAGAGTGTGAGCTTGAAATGTACAAATGATGCAGGGTTTTGAAAGAGCTTGAGCATGGTTTTTCTGTTGTGGATTCTTGAGATGTTTTTAGCCAGAAGAAGTGAGAGTACTTTACCTTGTAGAGTCCCATCCAGTCCCAGGAGCTGCGGGGGAAGTTTGGCATCAGTTTGAACCTCGCTACGGCATCAGCAATACAGTTCCACTCGTCCTCCACCATAATAGTGACCAGGGGAATATCCACCTTGTACGGGAACTACAAAGAACATTTCCAATGAACATTTATACATTGCAAACTATTTAAAAGTTTCAATTCGGTTTATATTTAAAAGTGGACCTATCATGCTATATTTGAATAATATAGTGTAGGACCATACCTATATAAGGCATATTTATACTTTTTATTTTTCAAAATACCTGAAAAGCTGTGTCAATCATACCTGTGTAATCAAGGCTAAAAATGGTCGGGGAAAAAAGAATGTAAATTTCGCACTGGATAGCACGTTTTAGCGTGGAAGGAAAGCATGGCAGAAAATTATGTGACTTGAGTGGAACAGGGGCGCACAAGGTGCGCGCTTGAGTTCGTGTCACAGTCTTTGGTGGTGAAGAGGATAGAAAAGCTATGGTTAGAGAATGTCGCCGAGTTTGCTAGACTATGTCTGCTAGGTCTTAAACTTGTGAAGATACTGCAGTGTCTGGTCAGCCGGTGTTGGCGCGATAAGCCCGTTGAGGTGGTTAGTCCTCCTCTGTCGGTGCCTGTAACGCGAACTGCTGTTCGCGAACCTCTGCGGACGTCATGTATACGGTGCGACATCTACCACGACAAGAGGGTGTCTTAGTTCGGGTACGTTTCTGTCCACAAGTTACTCGCTTTACTCCTTACCGATTTTACTTAGCTAG
>NW_011336223.1:626144-631407 GCF_000735185.1 Notothenia coriiceps
AATATTGCAGAAAGCATATTTTTTAACGGTTTAAAGAACATTCTTTATTCTTATTAAAACTGACAGAACAAGCGTTTGAATATGAGGTAACAATATGGCATCATGAAAGATGTATAATATATTAATAAAAATATATATAATAGTTTTATGGATTGAATCAACACATCCTTAAAATGTTCTCTTCCAAAAGAGAATCATACAACGCCCACCACTTTAAACCTTTATTTATCTGAGGATATGCTTATAATGTTTCTTTAACATTAAAGATGAGAAGGCATAAGAAATTGAATATTGGTCAAAGTCATCCAAGACCAAAAACACCGATTAGCCGACTGATTTGAAAAGAGGGAGCAGCCGTCGTAGAAGTGTGTAACGCTGTAGTGGAAACTTATGTCTCTGAATTCTATCAGGGCAGTGGATGCAGGTTACACCAAGTCAGCAGAGTTATCTAAGCTAGGCTCTCATGTGTAACATTTCCACCACACAGTGATCACAGCGTGGTGTCAGCAGCCCGTCTTCACCCAGTATCCCCCAGGCCGGTCGGGTGGTCTCAGTCTGTACTCCGCGCAGGAAGGGTAGATGGGAAGTACTTGGCAAAGACCTAATAGCAAAACATCCCTGCCAATCCGCTAGGGTGACTGAGGGACAGACCAAGCAAGATGGGAGGAATTGTTAGTGGGAATGCTATGCTGAAAAGCTGATGCTAAACTGCTATGCTGAAATGTAATGTGTAAGAAGAAGTGAAGAATTTTGATTGAAATTATACAATGAACTTCTGGGGACTTGAATGTGTGATGAAGAGAATAAAAAAAAAAGTAAAAAGTTAGGAAAAGCAGCAGAATATTTGAACTGCAACGGCGATGATCTGTCACCAATGCCAACGGCATATGATGACACCCCATAATACGCTTAGATGCGTTTGATGGCTGCATCGTTACCAAACCTGTGAAGTTTTGGGCCGTTTGGAGCATTTTAACGAAGTATGAAAAACCCATGTTTCAATGGCGAGCTCTTGTGTTGCCATGGCAACGCATTTGAAGAAATCTCCAAACTGTTCCTAGCGACATCGTGTTTTTTATATGGCGAGGGATGCGTTTCCATGAAACGGCATATGATGACAACCCCATAAATTGAAGTAGAGCTGTTGAGGCATTGACCATTAACCATTATCTGAAGTCTGGTGCTGTTTTGACCCTTTTCATAGGCGTTACGACAACATGTGTTTTAATGGCGAGGATGCATTTCCAGCCTATGGTGAGACTCGATTGGCGTAAAGCTGTGAGGCCATGGACCGGTGATATACAAGCAAAGTTGGGGGACTGATCGGACCGTGTCCATTTGGAGTAACAGCAACATCGTATTTTATGGCCGAGGGATGCGTTTCCATGGACACCTCCATAATTACGTAGAGCTGTTGAGGGCAGGACCATTAACCATTATCTGAAGTCCTGCTGATGTTTTTATGGCAGGGATGGGGGGGGGGTGGTTTGCCATAGTAATACCACATTACGTATCTGATTGATGAAGATAGGCTGTGTTAACCATTAATCTGAAGTCTGGTTCTCTGGCAATCAGTTAAGTTATGAAATCATCGTGTTCATGACAACAGGTGTTTATATTGAGCTAAATAGTGTCCAGAGATCAAAGTTTCACATGGTGATGTGCGTAAATCAGTGAGAGGAAGAGCGGCTGCTGTGGGGGGAAGATGAGCTGAACTTACAATGTGTTTTAATGGGAGACATGTTGAAAGTTTTTCAATTCATGCCCTCAAGAAGGCATTTTGTTAAATTATTTTGCTTAATCTTTTTTTAATTTTTCAAAGCTACGAGATGTTTTCCTACACGTTTCTCATGAACAATTATGTCTCTAGAATTAAGGGTTTGCGGATTATGGCAGGTGTAAAAGAAAAATATAAAGGCAAAATTAAATCTGTCCGTCCAATCTAGCTGTGACATCACGCACCATAAAATCTGAAGAAGGCCTTTACCCAAGGTCTGAACAATGTTTAATATCTCTAAAAGTATGAATCAGATTAAAAGTTGTGTTTACACGAATAATGTCAGAAAGATGTGTAACATTCTAAAAGTTGGAAGTGACGGTTTCCTGAGTGAAAGTATGAAGGAGCAGTTAGCAGTTGAAGTTGCATGAAGATTGTTCAAGTCTGAAGAGTTTCTCCATTGACTTCCATGTTAAACATTAGATGAATTATGGGATGTATCTCTAGAATTATGAAAGTAATGAATAAGAAAAGTAATAGCCATCGATTCCCGACCGAGCTGAACGTTTTGATGTTTGAACGGAGTTTCTGCGATGTGAAATGTGGGAGAAGAAGAGGTGCAAAATAACCCGGCGGAATGATAAATAATTTTGTGCGTCAAAGAACAAGCAGTATCAGCATTCCCACTAAATGACTCAACTACAGTCCAAGTTTGAGTATTTCCATTTGATGCTACATTATACTTCTACTCCACTACATTAAAGAAAATAATGTAATTTTACTTACTGCTACTTTTAACAAAACGCATCTTTAAAAATGGTACTTAAAAACTAGTTGACTAAATCTTTAAGTCACAAATGAGTCAAATAATTTAAATATTTTAGAAAAAGCCATTCAGAAATGAGTTTGTCTACCACAGTAAAATGCTACGTGAAGCAACAATATTATCTAGAAATGTCACATATATAAATACAATTATATACACATCAAGGCCATTTTTCTACACAATGATTAATTTACTCTAATTTACTTTAATGTACATTTAGCTGAGAGTTCTTTTGTACTTAAGTATGATTTTTTAATGCAGGACTTTTACTTGTAATACAGTATTTTGACAATAATGTATTGGTACTACTACTCAAGTAATGCATCTGAATACTTCCACCACTGCAGACAAGTGAGAAAGAGAAATGAAGAACAAAATAAGATAACGTGAAAAGGTACACGGTTATAAGCCGGCACTTTGCATAATTCTGATAAGAAAGCAGCTGTCAAGTTTAACATAACTGTGGATATACTGTACAGTATGTATCTTCAACACTAGAATTTGAATAAACAAATTATCTGAGCTGAGTCCGGCTTTTCTCGCTGTCCATTTATTCTGCTCTGCTTCACTTTCTCTCCTCCCTCCTTTTCATTTCGCCCTGCAGGAGCCACTACTTCACATGAAGAGCTGCACATTCAGAGAGCCGTAGCTGGTGGTCTGCCCTCACTGTGGCAACAGACCACTTTGTAGAGGAAATGTGATGAACAGGCTACAAGCACTCAATGGTCAGACTGCTCCTTTCTCCAAGCCTTAACCAGCCTTAACCAAAAGCACTTGCTTCTGGTTCTGCTACGTTACTTATGATGTGCAGATCTTTGACATTTCCAAATCAGACACAGCTTAGCTGCAAAGTAGGTTAACACATAGGAGGAATTTTCCTTGGTGTTTATGGTGCATACATAAACAGAGTTAAAGAAGATACATGGTAAGAAAAGGACCAATTTGGGAAATGTTTTCGTTGCAGCAGCATAAAAAGACAAGGCATTGGATATTAGAGCAATTAAAAGACTAGAAATAAACATTCCAAAATAAATTAAGCAATATACATTAGATGAGATATAGATATACCAGTAAAAATGTAATAGAATAAAAATAAAATATATGCAGTATTGGTATGACAAGTAGAAAGCCATGCCGATATAAGATGTAGCTTTGTGTACAATGTGCAAAGTTCATCTTATAAAAAGGGTATAGTTATAGTACTGTATTAGAGGGGCTGGAATATGACACGTGCTTTGAGAGAAGAGGTATTTGCACGCTACTGTATGTCGAGACGCTCACCAGACATTTATGTTCATGTCTCCCAGCCCCTTCCTCCAGTGGTACAAACATCCCAACCCCCCACTGCAGGCCACAGAGGCATGATCACACCCCGCCTGAAACGCCCTGTGGCCGTGATGGAGGCACACATCTTTGCACGTGACACAAGACCCACTCGCTTGTATACTAACCGGCTATCTCAACAACTTTGTTGCGTAACAGGGTTCCACTGAACCGTAAAGTGGACTGACCTTATTTGTGGTATGTGTGTGGACACAGACAATCAATGAGTGAGTGGGTGAGTGGGTGAGTGAGTGAGTGAGTGTGTCCGTGCGTGCGTGTGCGCGTGTGCGTGAGAATACACCTTTGTCAGCAGGGATTGTGGTTGAAAAGCATTTATTTTTAACATTAAGTGAACATTGGGAGCGCTTCTGAAGGCTGCCATGCTACATTTAGGCTGTAAACAGAAAATATATTTAAGCCTAAAGACAAGTTGTGTGTGTGTGTGTGTGTGTGTGTGTGTGTGTGTGTGTGTGTGTGTGTGTGTGTGTGTGTGTGTGTGTGTGTGTGTGTGTGTGTGTGTGTGTCTGTGTTTGAGAGATAGAGAGTGTGTGTGTGTGTGTGTGTGTGTGTGTGTGTGTGTGTGTGTGTGTGTGTGTGTGTGTGTGTGTGTGTGTGTGTGTGTGTGTGTGTGTGTGTGTGTGTGTGTGTGTGTGTGTGTGTGTGTGAAGGAGCGAGAGGAAGTTAAAAGGTATGTTTGCTCTTGTACAGCACACACATGACTAAAGAACTGAGTAACAAGTGTGAGTCAAGACTTTGAAAGAAGTTCATTGCTGCTTAACGGCTTACTCACTCCGGTCTATACTAATAGAATGACAACCCGGAAACATCAACATCATCCTCAGCTGTTCTTTACGCAATATGTACATTAGACATCATTTGCTGGATTATTAAAAAGACCCCTTCTGTTAGATTGATGCATTGAGCTATGTGCTTAAGATGTAAGTCTTTGAAATGGAATAGGAATTCCTGACTTTGCATTTATCTAAAAGAAAGATCTCTGTTATTTGTTAATGTCTACAAATCTTTCAAATATGATCCAACCTAAATATTCTTACCCGTTATTAAAATGCATATACAGCTTATTAGTTGTGTAATTAATAGCATGTTTAGTGAACACAATTAATCACAAGGCATACAGAGAGTTTTGCTGCAACAATAGTGTGCCATGTTGCAATTAGAGATTAGAGATAGAAATAGACTGTCTTTGCTAATTTGTGTATTTACATTTTAGCTTATACAAACAAAAATTGTCGTCACGATCAGCAGCTGTTTGGGGAACGGACTGAAAAAATGTCTTGATGGTGTAGGGCTGCTCGATTATGGCAAAAATCATAATCTCGATTATTTGGGTCAATAATTTATTTCATTACCTTTGCTTATTATGCCTGTTTTTAATA
>NW_011336224.1:0-9141 GCF_000735185.1 Notothenia coriiceps
CCGGCTCCGGTGATCGCCACCCCCCCCGCGCCGCCCCCTGCCATCAACATTCCCAGGTTCTACTACCCCCGTGGGCTCCCTGCCATGGGCCCGGCCCCCGGCCACGACGCCGCCATCGCTGCCATCGAGGCGGCCTACACTGAGTTTGAGGAGGAGAAGGCGGACATATATGAGATGGGCAAGATCGCAAAGGTCAGCAGTTCAACAGCAGACATTGCAATGATAAGGATAATAATACAGCTTTATTTATATTGCACTTTTCATACAACACATGCAGCTCAAAGTGCTTTACAAAATGACACATCACAAGTTAAAAATAAACAACAACAAGTTCCCCTCAGATTATTTTTTAAGAACTTTAAAAGGTACATGCAGCAACATATAACATTTGATCAGGTTAAGAGACACAAGGAGGTCAAATGTATGATGATACAAATAAAAATAAATAATAGTTTCTCTCTGACAGACAAGACACGAGACAACTGAGTCGATGCAACAATATAAAATATAAAATAACAATGACTAATTATTTAATAAAAACTGACTCAAAATGTTCTTTAACAAGGTTTTTAACATAGTTAGGAGACGGCACAGATTTAAAGACGAGAGTAAAATGTAGTTTAGAAAAATAAGATAAGATTATAGACTGTTTTTTCTATATTCTAAGGACTATGGCTCCAACTTCCAACCAGTTTTTTATCAAATGTAGTTTTAAAAACAGAAAAATCACCAAAAGAGTAGACTAAGTATTAAATACTGTATTTTCTGTATTAGGAAAACATTGGAGTAAACAATGACAACAAGAAGATTGGATATTTTGGCTGAATTTTTATATTCAATATAATTGATATTGCTCAAAGTAATTATGGTTTACTTTGACCAAATCTAGAATAACAATTAGTCTTAAATGTCTCTTTTAATACTAAATATCAAAGTGTTTTTCACATATCCGGAGCACAGTTACCCTTTTAAGTTAAAATTAACAAAACAGCAACAGAAAGAAACAAGGGTATTTTTTGAGGGAACTTTCCAACTGAATCGGATTATAAAAAAAAAAATTATCTACAAAAACTAGACCAGTAGTTTTGCATTTATTTCTGTATCACGACACAGTAGACCGATTTATGAAGAAGTTTCAGTTATTAATATGGTTTTACTTCTGCATAAGTGTCACAAATAAACAAGATTAACATTCAGGGTGAGAAACAGTGACCTGAGAGTACCCCTGCAGTCCAGATATAGAAAGTATTAAAAGGAAGGAAGTTTTATTCTTATTTTCTTTTACCCTACATTGATCGTACCTTAATTTAAATATTTCCCTGCGTACTTTCCCACATCTGTACATTAAGAAAGATGTTTCCTCTCCCTTTTCACTGGAAATATTTAACATTTTGAATGCCACAACCAGGGGGAAATAAACTGTGTTCTTTAATATTGAAATGTCCATTTGTTTCCTCATGTGATGTGTTCCTGTGTTTCAGTTTGAGTACGCTCTGAGACACCTGTACGCTCTGGTGAACCTGTGCGAGAGAGGATACCCTGCAGACAGGTACCAAAATAAAACACTTTATTGTTGGTTTTATACTTTTCTTTTTGAGTCACCAGTAGAGGGTAAGAGGTATGTTCTTCTATGTAAAGATACACAACATTTGAAGAGGAGATACCACATGCAAAATCAACATTCAGGCGATTATTTAACAATTATTTGCCCATAGATTTCTCCTATATTCACCAGAAGTAATCACTACATAATGCCTAATTTGCGTATTTAAATATAACCTGTCAGAAAACTTGTAATATATTAAATGATTGTCTTAATGTCAGAAAGGAAGTGGGGAAGTTTCATGCTATCTGTTAGCAAAGAAAAAAATGTCCCTATTCACCTGCAGTGTCTCCCCTTAAGAAGGCAAAGGAATATTGAATTATTGGTCGTTAAAAGTTGAATATTCGATACTGACATTGTGTTTTTTTGTCTCTCTGCAGCATCCTGCTCGCCATGGACTCTGTGTGTCATTTCAGCAAGCAAAGGGGTTTCTAAAAAATCCTTTTTAAACGGCTTCTTCTCCTTCATGTGGGAGAACCAGAGGAGACGAGCTTCTCTTTGCACTGCTTTACAAATCAACACTTCTTATTCTGTTTTTACCTTGTGATGTATTTTTGATTTTGCTGAGAACTTTCAAACCTGTTTTATGATGAGTTCACTGATCACCGTGAACAATATTGTGGATATTTTACCCTTTTTAGGACATCAGATAGACAATTATAACATGTTCATTTGCTCTTATCTTTGTATGTGGTATGGACGGCCTGAAATGAATGGATGATTGGCATGTGGAGGACGTCTCGCTGAACACTGAATGTTTGCTGAACCTCAAGAGACTGCTGTAAACACTAGGATCTTGAAATAAAATCTAAAAACTGCAAAAAAGTCACTCATATTTCCACTATTTCTTTCCCTCTGTGGACATGCAATGCCTGCTGTTATTATCCCATATTATAATTACGCTAGTATTTTCACATTGTGGTATTCGTCACAAGTTAGCAGTAGCTAGTCTTCAGAAAAGGGATTGTACCGTAGACAGTTACACATCCTCTCTACCGTTAACCACCGTCAGCTTTATGAGGATTGTGGATCCCTGAGAGCTTCTTGGTGTATTTAACAGGGTGTATCTTTCTGTGGGAGGGATTTTTAATCTTATTTAATGTCAGATCCATGAGGGAATTAAATTAAATCCCATTTATCCCTTCCCTTTTATACGGTATGAGGGCTTTTTTAAATTCTGCTAATTTAATGGGATTTTTTACATTCAAAATCAGAAAGAATACACACAGTTTGAAATGACACAGAATATTTACACTTAGCAAAATTATTAACGGTCATTATAGTCCTTGACAGCGGTCTGTAGTACTGGATTAGCGTGTCACATGTTCTGAATCTGAATTGACCAATCAGAATCGAGTATACAACTAAGCCGTGTAATAATATGAAAATATATAATACGAAGTTTCCATATTTGAAATTGTCGTGTATTGTTAACGGATTACACAAACCATCCAACAAAAAAAGCAGGAAAATACATCACAAAGTACCACAAAATATCCAGAAAGAGACACAAAACATGAAGAAACTAGACCATTAAGAGAACCAAACAAATAAAATGTAATGCAAAACAGCTGCAGGGAACACAAGGAGACTCACAACTACTATGAAATGTTGCAAAGCAAATACAAAGTGACACAAAACGACCACAAAGCGCTCAAAAAGAGAAAATACCACCACAAAGTATCTGTGCCTTGCTGGGGTTGATTTAGATGTCTTTGCTCTTAGGCCTATCGTCTCATAATAACCTGCCTGCCTAGTGTTCCCTATTGCACTATTGTGAGAAGATGAATACATAATAAATAAGAGTAATATTTAATTAATAATAAAGGTTTTTTTCATTTGAAATATCTCACCATTACCAGATCACTCTGAGTGACTCCATGTGAAATTATGAAAGTGCGCCATCTAGTGGCACATTTCTGACTTACATCTAAGTATTGTGCAGCTTTATATTTCCACATATGTATATATTTAATCCCCAATGTAGTTATTAAGTTATTTAATAGGCGTAGTTATGTATTTATTTGAAGAGGAACGAAATAATCATCAAAAGCAGTTGTGTGTGAAGGCTGTGCTGTTACGGTTGAAACGGTCACCTGAGCAGAATCCCCCTCGTTCAGCTAAGTTTTCTTTAACTTGCCTGGCGGATATTAATAACATTTTATATCCTTTTCTTGTTGTATTATTTTGAAACCGTAATTATTTGCTTTATTTTAGATTGAAATATAGTTGGAAACAAGACTTAAGCATCACATTTCAACCAGGCAGAAGAATCCGCTACCTTTCCCCGCGGACCCTGCTATGACAGGGGAGGCGGCCAACCTTTAGTTCCAGCCCACCATGGATGTATAAAGCCTGTAAAACAGGAAGAAAACCCGGTTGAAACTCAAAACCCCTCCTCGTAGTATCAATACACGACAGACTATTGAAAATATTTACTATAAAAAACTAAATATCGCAAAGAAACAGCGTCTCGAGGACAGAAAACAGCCGTTTGGATTCCAACTGAAGCTCGAACGGCTGTTAGCGTCGTTAGCTTGTTTGCTAACTCTAACATAAATCCGGGTTGAGATTCTTCTACAGCTGGATTGATTTTTGGATTAAAAGACTCCTTTTAACTTTCACCATGGGATCCAGAGCCTCTACGTTACTGCGAGAAGAGGAGATTGAAGAGATAAAGAAGGAGACAGGCTGTAAGTTTATTTCTGTGTGACATTAGCTTTATGTGTGTTGCTTTTAAAAGCTAACATTCTTTCAGTAAAATCACATAACAATTTGGGAAAAAACTATAAAGATATCTTATGAGCAGAGTAAACAAAATACGCAAAACAGTGAATTTGTATCGATAATAAAGGACATATATCTATATAGTACATGTATTGAATACACAATATAAATAAATACAGAATAGAAGGCAGTGTACGTCCAAGCCTATCAACCTCCTATAATGTAAACATTGAATTAACTTTACATTTGAGTTAGAAGAATAAATTACGGTTTTAAGTTACATTTTAAATACTCAAGGGACCACCTGAAAACAATATATACATATACAAATGAGTGAATACTAAAAAGGAAGTTGCCCTAATTTCATTTATCGCCTGACTCTTGGATCTCATTGTCATTGCACACTCTTGTGTAATGAGCTCCAGTATTTAGGTGAAAAGTGGTTTTACCTGAATCTCTGAAAGCCTGTTATCTGGGGGTTAAGAAGGAGACATTAGCTTTATACACACATTGTGACATAAAGGTGACACAATCTGTAGTATATTTCTGCAGCTTAGTGAGATTTTATATTGTAGAGTATTCCATTTATTCAATATTATTGTTATATTGTTTGTTATTTAGGTGCTCTAGTTGTTTTGTGAATATGTATATACTTGCTGCTAATGTTAATTTATATTCGACCTATCTGTCTGTCTGTCTGTTTGTCTGTCTGTCTGTCTCTCTATCTCTCTCTCTCTCTCTCTCTCTTTATCTGTCTAAACAGCTGAAACAATTTCATTAAAATCGTTAACTAGTGTACTGAAAAGGAAGTTGCGTTAGTTGCATGTATTGCATGACTCTTGGCTGTGTATCTGGGTGATATTGCACACATAAAAACTCTTAAAAAGACTACTTGGAGAGTAATGAGCTCCAGTATTTAGGTGAAAGTAGTTTTGCCTGAAGCATTGGAAACCTGTTATCTGGTGGTCTTATGGTGGTTAACTCCCCCCTCTCTCTCTTGTGTCCCACCCTCAGTCTCCCACAGTCAGATCACCCGTCTGTACAGCCGCTTCACCAGCCTGGATAAAGGAGAGAACGGCACCCTCAGGTAAGCATCACAAAAGAGATAAAACACCTTAAGACCAGACGTGTTGTGACTGATTAGTTGGGCCAGGAGACAAGATATCTTCAAATCAAATCAAATCAACATTTATCATAGCCCCTAATCACAAGAAGTGCCTCGAAGGGCTGTACAAAGCAAACAAAAGCAAAGACAAACGTCATAGCAAAACAATTATAAAACCATTATACAACATTATCCATCAACATAAGTATTGCCATGTAATAAAAGCATGTGATTGATGTTGGGGGACAGATGTTAAAAGACATGTGGGAACATCTCTGCATGTTTGTATGGCTATGAATTAAATAAATCTGGCTATGAAATAGAGAAATATGCTATGAAAGAAATCCAGAAAAACAAGGCAACACATATCATATATAAATGAGTGGGTAAAGTACATTTTTTCGTCAGTAAAATTCTCGTTGGAGCGACTCGGAAACACATCTACAGCAGTAACATGATGCAACATACACATGAATGCATGAAGGGAACATTCTATTGCACCAGGAGCTATCTTGGGACTTTTACTGCGACAACGTTGACTTGCCTGTGAATAAAAAATAAACCATAGTGTTGGTGATCTACAGTGTTGTCATTCTTCTTTGAACAGTAAGACCGCTAACACCATATTTCAACAACCACACCCCCTGTCATTGACATAATTAATAGATAGTTACCATAATTTGCTGTGGCCCAATGATGTTAACGGTCGTAACTGAAAGGCTGCCTGCCAAACGTAAACATTCAGCCACGTGACTTGCAAACTCTCGCGAGAGTTTCACACTAGACGGATCATTTCTAGCCATAACCATCTGCTCGGGGTCCGTTACGCTTACCAATGACGTCACGCATTGGCTGTACGGCAACCCAAGAGGTAATAATAATAATTCTAAATAAAACAGGAAGTTAACCTAAATTACATTTAAGACACTGCAACGAATTGTTATTTTTTAACATTCAAAAAATAACAATCGACATTAATCTGAATGAGGGAGATGATTTATTATCATTACAACGTAATTTCCCGATCATTTAAATATGAATATGGTGAAATACATTCTTACAATAAGCGAGAAATTGATTTAACTCCTGTTTGACAATAACTGTGAATTGATTTCCTTTTATTTAAAATTAGAAATCAAATTTGATCATACACCAATAGGGCGGGTCATACTCAGGTGCTAACATGAATCTGAAGGAAATCCTAACATGGGGGTGTCTAAATTATGTGTTTTTTTATGGCGAATTCAAATATGAGCTTATTTAACTCGTCTCTAACCTACATCGTTTTGTATTTCTAAATTGGCAATTTTACCCTTTCGAACCTCTAAATAAGATAGTATAAGATATAAGGGAAATAATTTATATTGACAAAGCCAAATCCTTTTTAAATATGTATTAACAGGTGAACTGCATATACAGTATAACTGGATAAGATTACAAAGAGCAATCTTCTGACTTCTTGAACTTTGCCAGGTTGCACAAGTCCTGCTTTGACTCATTCTTGGACATCAGTCTCCTGCTAGTCTCCTGAGCTCTGATCCCTCCTCCATCCCTCTTTTCCTGTCAGAAGTACTTAGCAGAAGCCTCGGTCACCATTTTAACAACCCCGATTTCTCTTATTCTTCTCCTTCTCTCAGTCTCTCTACCTACACTCATTCGTCTTTGATCAGACCCCCGGTATACGCTAGTCAGCGCCCCTAGTTACACCAATCAGCGTGCGATTACCGTACAGCCAATCACAACGCGTGACGTCATTGGTAAGCGACGGACCCCGAGCAGATCTGGTAGCCCGTAGAAACATCGTTATGGGGAAATGCAAGTTTGCGTCCAAATGGTTGGAAGATAAGGAGGAAGGACAATCAATACTGTATATAGTCAATGTGAGGTAAAGTGTGTCGCCAAGGTAACCGGTTAAAACTCCAAGTGGCGATGAGGTCTTAAAAAAGGTCTTCAAACGTCTTACATTTGACTTCAGGATTCCTGCATATACCCTGTAAATTGAACTCTCCTGAAATAAATATAGGTAGGAAAACATGTTTTTCTATTCATCCTCAAATAAATAAATAAACTAGGAAATACATTATTAATTCAATATAAATATACAAGTCATTCGTTATAGTGTTATATATATTAAAAATAAAACGTGTGGTAAAAATCCTCCTTAAAGCAATACAATTAGTTATTTGGCTAATTTATTTCCTTTTTATTTAACCATATAGACTTTGATTTATTTCTATTTTTTGTGTTTGTTGTAATTCAAAACATCCTCTTTCATTGGTTGCCTTCCATTTTTTTTAAGCCCTTCATTTTGTGACTTGCTGCTTTATGAACTGTATTTAAATGGGGGGCTGTGGCGCAGTGGTTAGTGCGTTGGTTCGGATGACAGGTTCAAACCCCACTGCAGTCAGCATGTCGTTGTGTCCCTGAGACACTTCACCCCAAATTGCTCCTGTGGGGATTGCCCACAGTATTGAGTATGTAAGTTGCTTTGGATAAAAACAAGTAACATGTAAATGAAAATGCCTTCAGGCTATTCATTCCTTTTATTGTCTCTGCCTGTCAACATCAGGTACAGACATGAGATGTTTATATAATAAAATAACTGAGGAATGACTCAAATTAAGCAGAACCAAAACATTATATTTACTACAAAATAAAAAGCTTTAATGTTTTATTAGGTTTGACTTATTTAGGCTTTATTTCATGTGTTTGCCTCATGTTATCCTGCCTATTGTTTTGTGTTCATCTGCACTGTCCTTTAGCTGTTTTAACACTTTAAATGTCCCGGCTGTGGAAACCAATACGAGATTTGTGATTCTAAAAAAAACAGATTTAATTAAATGAGTGTTATACAGTATGTAAATAGAAATCCAACAGTGCAGTGATTGCATCGTATAAGATAAGATCAGCCATAGTGTGACTCACTCTCAGATTCAGGATTGATAATTAAATCTTTATCTTATTATCTGAGAACTTCGGGATTTATTTTGTAGTATTCAGTCGGGACCTCAGTGTGACATTTCTGTGGTTTGTGATTAACTTCCTGCTCTATCTGGAGTTTGGAAGGAAACAACAATAGGTGAAGAAACAGGTAATCATTAAAGCTGCCAACACATTACTTTGCTGTTGCTCAGACTTTAGGCTTTTCCATATTTACAGATCAGGGTCTCTAAATGGTCAAATCCCTCACAGGAATAAGTTCCTTTGAAGACGTTCTGTTTACACATAACACGCTCTTGGTGCTGCTTGTTCTCCGGTAGTTTCCGTCACAGGTACATTATTCTCAAGGTGACTTTCTTATCATTCATTAGTTGCCAAAACACACTTCTGTTCCGGCCGATGGACCAACAGGGTTCACACAGAGTGGGAAAATGTAATGGCATTTCAACCGTTGTGCTTTTTAATGAGCTTGTAGTTGAATACACTCCTTGAAGAACGCTTGGTTTTAAATATAATTCGTTTTTATTTACACAAATAAAAAACGGTCTTTCTATTTGTTTGTTGTCTCCTGGCATCTCTCACCAGACGCTAGCTAAGCATTAAAGGTCCCATGTCATGGCCATTTCTACTGATCATAATTCCATTGTTGAGGTCTACTAGAATACATTTATATCGTGCAATTATCCAAACTCACATTCGTTTCTCATACAGCATCTCTGTATGTGTATTCACTCTCTGTCCTAAACGGCTTCTGGAGCTCCTCGCC
>NW_011336224.1:9295-12483 GCF_000735185.1 Notothenia coriiceps
GCTCTGATTGGTCGCAACGTGAGAGGCTCGTTGCTGCGAGGAGCAGACAGGCGTCCGTGTCGGCGATACAGCGAGAACAAGCGAAACTCATCCTGAGCACACAAACACTCACAGCCGAAGTAAAAACAGTGTGGCTTGATATTGAGTAAGAAAAAGGTTTATAACGCTGTGAGCATGGGTCTGCGGAGAGCATTTCTCCACCATCCCAACTTATTAGCCCGAAAAACGTTAACCATTTAAACTGTCGTGGTAGATAACTTGTTTGTTTTAAACATCATAAATACACAAACAACAATGAATACTTACAGGTTGTGTCCCCGATCTCCCGCTGGTCCAAACAAAGTAGGAACAGCATCAGTGCCCTACGCTGCACATCCGGTATGAATCGCTGAAAGGTTTGTGAAGCTTTGTTTCGTGAAAGGCTGGCAGAGTGTGTGGCCTCTGGGTATCCCCACGTCAGAGTACCCAGGAAGAAAATTAGAAANTACTTCACCAAGTCCTCCAACTCATACGACCAAATAGGCCGATTGTTCAAGCGCTTAATATGTCCTATAATTACGTTTTAAAGTTTTCGCCCTCTAGTGCTCCCGTTGAATGCTAACGTTACAGATGGTTGCTTATTCACAAATAACCCTCTCTTTAAAATCCTAAATTGTAGGATAGTTTGGCCATTAAAACGCTTTTTGATTAGATTTCTAGCGAGAAGTGCAGATGGTACTTTTAGATTCCACGTCCAGTCGATATGTAGGGTCTATAGTTTGATAGATATTACGAAGATGATTTGAGGTATGCGGCAGCCTCCATGTAAAGTTACGGGTTGAAAACAGTATTTTTGGTCTCTACGTTTTCATAATAAAACCAATGATCAAATGATTTAACAGTGATATCTGCAGAACTCATCCACTAAAAAACATCAGTTTATCCTTCTTAATTATACGACATTTATTAGTTTAAATTGTGTACACTGCTTTTGTGTTTTTCCCATAGGTTTTTCTCTTTCGATTCTGAGACACCTTTCTTTTTTCAGAGGTTTTGATAGGCTAAAACATCGCCGCAATGCATGTTGGGATATGGTGTTTATCCAATATGAGATCGGAAAAACATTTTTGTTAAATAAAATGATACTTTATTCCGAGTGTTCTTGCTTTTCTCTTTGGAAGTCATCACATAACGGCATTGTAATACACGGTTCGACTGCATTACATATTACACATCTGCCGTAGATATTTATTTCTAGAGCCTTGATCAGAAGACCTTTTGACAAACTGTAAGAAATGCAGCCAAAAACTGAATAGGAAAAGCAGCGTTACCCCCGGTCTGCACGTTGTTTCTCTTTCAGAAACACAGAGGACTGTTTGTATGATGCCATCACAGACACGCTGCAAACGGTGTCCGCCAAAAGTGGAGTCCAGTGTCTATGGAGCTTCATTTTTATTTGTTATAGTTTGGGAGGATTGGAAATCGGTAGGAAAAGCCAGCTAAGTCGGTAGGCAGTAGAAACATGTCAAAAGCGGTAGACTACCACCCAAATCGGTAGGGTTGGCAGGTATGCTGCCATCTCAGGGAGAAGAAATCGGCGGAGCTGCAGCTGAGGAAAGATTGAGTGTGTGAGGCTCCGTCGTTACGTCACTTGGTTCCCGGAAGAAAAAAATGGAAAAAGAAAATCCCCATTGAGGCGTTCTGGGGCGGTGTGAAGCTGAGGGCAGAGGCAGAACGTCCTAAAACACAACCCGGTGTGGGCATTTAATACGACGGTCAGCTTCACAGTTGGTGTCAGAAGTGGGATTGACCACGTGAGGAGGTGCGAGTGACGGAGGAGCTGAGGGAGATGATGAAGTCCCTCCTGCAGCTTCAGGCAGCCGGTGAGCACGGGTACAGGAACGGGAATCCATGATGGAAGAGGAACGGAGACTCCGGAGGCAGGTAGGGCAGATTGGCTGGAGGCTCGACGGGCACGGGCTCTGCTGCTGGGGCTGAAAGAGATCGCGTCTGGTTCGTCCTCCGTCTCTCCGTGCAAGGTTTATATTGGACCTACACCCGTAAATAAATTTTGTACTTTGTGTATACTTGTGTGGTGTCGGAGTTACGACGACACGACAGAGTGCACCCGGTGTCGGACGTCGGTGGCCTAGAGTGTGTGTGGTCGGAGGATTTTTGCTTCCCTTTTGTCGTTCGGATTATGGTGTGTTGAATTAGTTTGGTTAATCCTCTGTCCACCCCCCTCGTTAATCGTGTGGTCCAACCCTCACCCCCTCGTTAATCTGGTGTCCACCCACCTGTTTAATCTGTGTCGCACTCCACCCCCTCGTTAATCTGGTGTCCACCCTCGTTAAACTGTGTCTCCACCCCCCCTCGTTAATCTGTGTCCACCCCCCCCTCGTTAATCTGTGTCCACCCCCCCCTAGTTAATCGTGTCGCACCCCACCCTCCCCCCTCGCTCTAAATCCTGTGTCCACCCCCCCTCGTTAATCTGTGTCCACCCCCTCGTTAAATCCTTGTCCACTCCCCCTCCTAATGTTGTGTCCCGTGGTCTTACCTTGTGTAGTCCCTCGTTGTCTGCTTTGCCCAACACCCCTTGGGGGGTGGTCTTGGTCACACGTACAATGTTCCGGCCTTCGGCAGTCAGGTGTCACTTCAAGGAAGCCAGTAGTACAAGGATTAAGGAGAGGGCTTCCTTGTCATGGAGAAGGACGCTTGATTACCTAGAGACCGTAAAACGAGAGGAGGTGCACAGAGGGTGAGACGGGTCCACAAAGACGCGAGAAAGAAGACCTAGGAGACAGGAGAAGAACTGGCTGACGCCGTCATCCTCACCGCCAGACGCAGACAACAGAGGCCGAGAGAAGACAGAGGACGTAGTCGGGACGACCAACCAGGAGTCTGACGTGGGAGGAGGCTGGCAAGGGTGGAAGATAGGGAAGAAGAAGAAAAGGAGGCGACAGCAAAGTGACCCTGAGTGCTCTGGGAGGAGAAGGGACGTGCGGCCGAAAGAAAAGAATTGGAAGAAGAAGAAGAAGAAGAAGAAGAAGAAGAAGAAGGAAGAAGAAGCCTCTCTCTCTCCTCTCTCCTGCTCCTTCTCTCTCTCTCTGCTCTCACGTCAGCTCAGCTGAAGTCCTTCGAGCCGATGGAAGAGGAGAGGAGGGAGACATTGAGGAGAAAGAGAAGCGAGAGCGTAGTTAGGGGCCAAG
>NW_011336224.1:13349-26907 GCF_000735185.1 Notothenia coriiceps
AACGGAAGTAACCGTTGTAAGAGGCTCACTGTGTCAGGTTTTTTTTTTCCTTGGTTGTGGCAGGTAAAACTTGGGTAGGGAGGGTGTCCGAGTGGCAGTTGTCCACCTGTGTTATTGAGTTTTGGTGTAAAGTTGTTTTCTTAGGCTGGGTTTGTATTTGTCCCAATTGGTGGGAGAATTGTATTAGTAAGGGGTATTAACTTGTTTGCATTTTATTTATTCTTTAACCGTAACCAAGTAAAGTCCTTTAAATTTGTGACTTCACTACGCGGAAGACCACACAGCGCACACACAGCCGACGTCACCGGCCTCAGTCAGTGACCACTGGTCGGGGCAGTGTTATCGTGTGGCCCGGAAAAAACGGAAAATATACTTATGACCAAAATTTTACACTATCACCGGAAACTAACAGAATGATCGAAGGTTACAGTTTTATATATCAGGAGATAACTAATTCCATTTTCAGAGTAACTCTAAGTTTAGTTTTTCTCCGCTGGACCCCTCTCCCGTAGTGCTTGGTTAGCAATGTTGATTTATTGTGTGTTGTTTATGTACCTTTTCTACTTGTCGGTCGCTAAAATATTGTTGTTTACTTACACAACACTTACAGTACACTGCGATTACTGACGTTTAGGTCCCTGTTGGTCCTGTGTCGGGAGAAAAGATAACCTAAAATTCACGGTGGAAGGGATAAAATATAATATAAAACACCCATGTAAATCGTCAAAAATAACTTTTGCAAATGTACAAACTTTTAGCGACCATTTAGCGTTATATAATATTAAAATTATTTTATACCTCAAAACGCCGAAAGTACAAATAAGTTATAATTTCACTTATAGGAAGCCTCGTGATTTCTCGTACGGTGGGGCCAGGGCCGGAAACCTGAAAATCTGAATTTGGACCTTCACTGTAAAGTGTACAATATCTGCGTTTTAATGTTAATGTCAGTTTTTTTGTTACACAATTATTCTGTCTACTTACCAATCAATTTCCAGGCGTACAGTACCCGGTACAAGATTTAGACTAAGTATTTAAAGGTAACAACACCAGATGATTTTACCTAATGTTAACACCCGTTGAAAGGTTTGAGTCGTAACCAAAGAGTATGTCGTAGAGACATAACATACAAATAGTGAGACAGGATTTGCTACGAACAGCCTCCTGAGGGGGCGCGGGGAAGATTACTTGCAGTGCTTCCACGCGATGTTCGATAAGCTCGGTTCAGGTGGTAGTCTCTCTGGTCGGTAACTGTAACGTAATGCTCTTCGCGACCTCTGCGACTGCGATGTATAGACGGTCCGGAACATTCTACCACGCAAGAGTCGTCTTAGTTCGGTTTTGTTTGGGAGTTGGTTGCAGAGAAGGCAACCCAGAGCCTGTTTACTCTAATGAGTGATGGACGGCCTGTTTTGGAATTTTATTTTGTTGTTTAAGTTGTGCTGGTTCCGTTTTTTGTTTTTGTTGCTGTAAATAAAGTTTTGGAGCTTAACCCAACCGACCATAGATATATATAAAAAAACTATTGTATGTATATGTATATATATGTATTGTATACTGTGTTTATATATATCTATGCAACCGACTAGGCCAGTGTTTTTTGAACGGACAAATAGAGCCCCGTCACAGTTATACTCTTCTTTAAACACTAGAAAAAACACAGATGGATGAATAAAAAATAAGTTAAAAAAACTGAATGAAAAGGAAAGTACATCCGGGGCGGCTTTCCGTTTTGATTGACAGGTCTGCGGACCAATCCCCGCTCACTCCCGTTGTCTCGTAGTGGAGCAGCAAAACATGGCGTAGAGCGGAGGGTCTGCAGAGACGCGGCCGAGGAGAGCTTCTCCTCTCTGGGGTGAAAGGAGGGAGGAAAGAGGCCCTGACCGACGTTTTTTTTTACCGTGAAATCTTCTCTGAATATTCCCTCACTTAGCACGGCTTCTATCCACGCAGTTTGACCCGGTAACACGTCCGGTTCTGGAGACCTCGATGTGTGACCGTAGAAGAAGAAAGGCTTTGTTTACCTGCTGCAGCTGAAACACCTGCATCATCACACCAAGGTCAGTGCTGCGAACCATGAAATCAGCTCTAAATCAAACATTTCTGCAGGTGGTTTCTCATTTAAGGATGTTGCAATGTATTTCACAAGGGATGCATTGAATATAGGGCTATTTTATGATTTTTTTTTAAGACATAAAAATAAGCCTTATGTCTACATTTTTTGGAAACTAGCTCTGAAAATCATTTAAATTAAATGACATGTTACTTGTTAGACGCTTTTATCCAAAGCAACTTACATACTCAATACTGTGGACAATCCCCACAGGAGCAATTTGGGGTGAAGTGTCTCAGGGACACAACGACATGCTGACTGCAGTGGGGTTTGAACCTGTGCTCCCCTGATCCCAACACCAACGCACTACTCCACTACACCACACGCCTCCAAATCAGCTCTGACCTAAGCATGTCTGCAGGTGTTTTCTCATTCAGGGACCTGGCTATGTATTTCACAAGGGTTGCATTGAATATGGTACTATTTAATGATTTTTAAGCCACACAAATTAACATTGTGTCTCCATTTGTTGTGTAACAATGTAGAAAATGATTGATAGGTATGCAAAGTGTGTATTTTATGTTACTGTAATTATTTCCTGGAACTGTCTGTACAACAGAATAACCATTGTGACAAGTCTTTGGAAATGGAATAAGAATAAAACTTCTAATTTACTGGACTACTTCAAAACACACACAATTGAGTAATACATAATTATACAGTATGTAATACAGGCTGTACAAATGGAAGAGCAGAAAGAGAAACACAAATTGGTCAGTTAAGTAAATTAAATAGAAAGGTAAATGCCAACAATATTCGCTTTACAATCGTTTTTTTTTAAATAATAATCCATCATTGTAGTTTCTTTAATGTGTATCTATATTGGTTTCTGTGTTTACATGTATTTGTTTTTGGACTGTTAGTTTGATGAAACAAGACATGAAGATATTGTCTTGGACTTGAAGCCCTCTGGTGTCACGCCCCTTTCCTTTCAGATGGGGAGAAATGATCACAAGACTGAAATTGGTGTTTCATCACAATGACATTTACTCAAGTGTTTTGCACCAAATGACAATCAAAATACAAAAATTGTACAAAAACATACAAACACGAAATGTCCTTTGAAGTATAAAAGATACCTTCTGTGTGTTGCATCTTGTGTCTTTTCACATTTTCTGACATAAATTATTCAGATAATTGAGAAAAGTAGATTTTAGATGACTTCTCACTTCCAGCTGCTCCACTTAAGAAGAGATCCAATTTACAAGTTAATCCCAAATGTTTAATACAAAATAATCAGGACGTTCTGTGTGGATTTCTATTCTAGGATGGCCTCTCCAGAGCAAGCAGCTGAAACCCAGGACCGGAGGAACGTCTCGTTTAAAAGCAGTTCCATCAGCAGACCCCGACCCTCCAGACCTGAGGAGGGACTTTTGAACATAGGTGCCCTCTTTCCTGCTGCCGCTGGGACATTGGCCTTCTCTCCTCCGACCCTAAAGCCTCTGTGTCAGCCTGGTTCTGCAGAATGATGACCAGGACATCTGCTGAGAGTCTGGGATCCCATCATGCACTCTGTGTGCGTCTACATGCAGCTAAATGCTGGCTTTAAAGTTGCTAAATTACTTGAAATTCTCCATAATTTGGGAATTCCCTGTCAGATCTGGCTGCGTGTAGACGCCGTCACTGATGCCTCCTTCCTCAGAGTAAAGACACAAGATACTGTAGCAAAGATCAAGGCCTGTGATTATCTCAGACTCATAGGGGGGTTTTATTTCATTTTTGTACACTACCTCATCGCCACAGCTAGTCCAGCAGTGTGATCAGTACGAGCATCCTGGCGGCCGTCCGACCACAGCAGATTCACACTTTGTTCCCGGGTTCATTTACTTTAAGGGAGGTTGTTGGCAGACGTCATTTACTTTAACTTCTTCAAACATGTTCAGGAAATCTCTCAAACTGTAGTCTCCCTATGCATCTGTCTTTACTGTTTTACTCCACGGTCTGATGCTAAAGGTTAAAGTAAAGTCTGCAGGTGAATTAAGAAATGTAAGGGACAGATTTGGCGGTTCTCCCCTTGTGAACTAACCCTGGATATCCCATACGCAGTTTTAAAAGATAGACTTCTGTTATGAAAGACACAATTTCCTTCCTTATTCATTTCCACATTTGGTCTTTCAGGCCTCCTTAAAAAATCATTTAAAATGCAAATAAGTTCATTCATCAAAAGAAATGCAGATTTTGTGTTAAAATGTTTTTTTAAAAAATCATTTTAAATTCTAAAAAAAGAGCTCAAACATGGGAAGCATCAATTGATCTTTTCTCATAATCTCCTAATAATAAGAAACATCATCTTTAGGTCACGCAGATCAAAATAGCAGAAAATATGGATTTATAATTAGTCTAAAAATGTAATTTGGAAAAGAGGAGCATTAAAAGTAGTCTAACTTGCTTTAATATGTAGTCTCTTTCACATGTTATTATTTTGTCTTATCGTGGATATGTCCCCATATTTGTACATCACCATGAGCTCTCGTATAGGACTTGCAGGAACAGGAAATGCTCTACAAGCCGCAGGTAGACACAGAATATAATCCCTTTGCTTTGACACACAATAACCCGAAATAGAGTGAATCTGGCGTCTCAAACATCACGTCCAGTAAGCAGAGAGACACTTCTCCTAAAGGAAACCCTGGTCCATTCCACGTTTTTATATAAAAAAGACAAAAAAAATATTTCCGGGATTTGTGCAATATTGATCCTAACTGTCATGTTGTTGACCAAACTGTATATTGTAAACAAAACAAGTGACGAGTTGTTTGAAAGCAACAAAATTACCAATGTCTTCCATTAAGATTTGTATAAAGTCACGTGCATTCGCTTCTCAAGCGGTGCGGACATTATCGTAGCCGTGCATGACCCGTAGTGACGCTCGCTTCGTGGAGAATCAACCTCAACGTGGAGAGTAAAACCATGTCAGTAAAACTAAGAAACTATACATTTTTAAATACGCCACATCTAGATCCTGCTCAAATCTTACACTCACGCAAGTGGACTTGGGTGTAGAATAAAAAAAAAAATGGTGATATGCAGCTAATACATATTGATTTTAGGTTGTAAATGCTCCGTATAACAAGTGCTTTCTATCAGAAATGCTGTAGGAGTCATCATGCACTCTCAAGCGTTAAGAAGAAATAGGTATTTGTTACGCAACAGCCAAAAATCTCCTTAAAACGAGTCTCTGGTGTGGTAGAGAAAAGTTGGATTTGGATGTAATCGTTTTAATAATCATGACATGTTATTGTACATAATACCTCATAGTTTCGGAATTCAGAGCGAGATATTTTAATCCATACAATTGTATTTGATTCTAGGGTTTTAGAAGCAATAACCTACACTAATGCATGAGTTTAGTGCCAGGGTGTACGTGTTAAAGGAGCCTGTAATGCCCCCCCTCCTATGTAGCATTCTATTAGTCACTTCTTTTTTATTAAAGGGGAGTTGTATAATAATAATAATAGCTTTAGAATACAGTATCGCTAATGAAGGTCTGGGATACTTCCTGCAGAGCAAGTGAGGACAGATGTAGCGTCATATATTACAGACCTATGTTTTTCCCTGTATTTTTTTAACACCAAAATCAGATGCTTTTAAAGAGGCCCTATTGTGCTTTATTTTTCACCAATACTGTGCACCTCTTTTCACCCTCTGTCTGAAACCAGAGCCCAGTCTGCTCTGATTGGTTAGCTGGCCGGCTCTGTTGTGGTTGGTCAACCTGCTTAGAGATGTCCCGCCTCTTAACCTATCACGTACAATGTGTTGGAGCGCCAACAGGAGCTGCTCCGATTGCAAGCATATACGTTATCGATGAAGGACTGTTCGCAATGTCCAGCATCTTGGAATTCTGTACCGAGCCCGTAACTTCGTAGCGGAATTAGAGGCTGCACATGTGTAGACTCCGCGGTCTTAAAATCCCCACAATGCTTTGCGCACGGACCAATTTCCCCAAATCTGTGGCGGAAAATGTAAGGCGGGTCTCTCAGATTACGCACACCTGCACACTCGCTAGCCTGTTCCACTCATCGTTTTCCGAATGCCAGGAAGGATTCTTGCCTCGCTTCTGAAGGAAGTGACTCGGAAGACATGTGCTACCAAGCAAGCGTACTCGACATTGAGAAACACCCTGCGTCTGAAACCAGAGCCCAGTCTGCTCTGATTGGTTAGCTGGCCGGCTCTGTTGTGGTTGGTCAACCTGCTTAGAGATGTCCCGCCTCTTAACCTATCACGTACAATGTGTTGGAGCGCCAACAGGAGCGTGAGGGTTATGTAGTGATGTCACTAAGTTAGGGAAGTAAACAAAGGAGTCCAATGGAGACACTAAAACCTACACCACACTACGGTGAAGAGCATGATAGGCCCTCTTTAATTATAAATCGTGTAGCATTTTTTACATCTACAAACCCTTCTTTTCAGTACCTGTGGCTGCAGAGGTTTTACTGACTGAACTTGAAAAGCACTTTCTCTCGACTTGCACTGTCATCATCCTGTCTGGAATACTGTGTTCTAAAAAATAACGCTGTCTGTGGGGGGATTTATAATCACACTTTATAAACAAGTAGGCGTCTAGCAAGCTGAGTATGTGGGGTTTAAACAATATGCATGACTTAGAATAACGAATGATTTGTATTGCATGCAATAATCCGACTCTGTCATGTGGACGAGTGTAACTAGGCGTCTGAGATGTTCTGTGAAAAAGAGACAACCTGGGGACGGTTTGTTTGACACAACAGCATGTGGAAGAAGCTTTTTACAGACTGAACTGCACCAAAAAAACTGAAGATATACCTTATAACCTCTACATATAACACCCTGTCTCTGTTGTGTCAAACAGGACCACAGCAGCTGGAAACGCGGCTCAGCCTTCGTTCCCATGAGAAAAAAACTAAAGTATGATTATCGATGACATTACTTAGAAACTATGCACTCCAGAGGGAGGAAATGGGCATGCTTGTTACGTGTGAGCCTTTTGTCTGGTTTTGTATGAACAAAAAAATAAAAAAATCTGTATCAGAAATTCAGCAATAAAATGCAGCATGGTGCCAACGGGATGTCTGTGTGTCCATGATTACTAAAGGGGACAGAAAACATGTTATAGTGTGTTTGTAGGAGAGCATCTTCTACATTTAAAGCTGCATGCTGTAAAACTTCAATGTATTTTGAGCTATATTTCAAAAGTGTTGGGGGCAAGAGGGTTATTCAATTTCTTATGAGAGTTTGTGTAATCTATAATATCGTCTGCATACTCACAAGCAGGGCGGTCGACCAAGTCGCCAGATCTTGGGGGGGCGCTGCGCTGGTAGCTCTGGGAGGGAAAAAAAATTCCCTCCCAGAGCTACTAATTTTCGGCCTTGATGTAACAATATTCATAATTAAGTAAATGTAACACCCTTTTCGTCCCAGTTACACTTTCCATTTGCCCTGTACGATGGGCACTGAAAAAACCGGCATGAAAAAAATCTTGATGCTGGGCGTGTCTGAAGCTTGGCGATTTTTTGCGGGCAACGCGACCAACAACCAATCACATGAATCTCCCGCCCCCGACATACAAAGCAATAGCAATGTTAAAACGAAGTAAACTGGATATAAACTCCCCAAACAGGCGAAAACCTACCAGTTTCACCCACTGTCTCTGCCACCTCCCTCCATGCCTGGTTCCTCCGGTTTGTATCCCGGTAAATAGTTCTGGTCGTAAAGAACCGGGTGATTTGCTACCGTAATATCTCGTTTGGAATATGAGGAAATGAACTGCGGTCTGGCTCTCACAGCTTGCAGGCGGTTTGATTGGCTAGCGCTTGTACTGGCGGGATTTGCATAAACGGGATTTGATTGGCTGATGCCAGCTTCGAAAGCATTGGGAGCATCAAAAGTTGAACATTGCTCAACTTTTGATGCTTGCGATGCTTGCAAAGCCATGCTCCATTCCCCACAATGCAGTTCGGCGAAGATTAAAAATCTTCTACGTCACCCCATTCAAGTGAATGGGCGAAGCTTTGAAAGATTTTTTTCATGCCTGTGTGTGGAAGGGCCGTAAGTGATGAAAGTGGGGGATGTTGGTTTATCAGGTGCCCGCAGCTCACAGCCAAAGTGCGAGTCAACGTCGGAGCGAGTGAGGGAGAGAGAGAGAGGGCGCACCGGTACCGGCGCTGTTGTTATTAGCATCTGGTGCTAGCTGCTGTAACGGATATAAGAAGAAGATGTTTCTACAACAAGGATGGTAAAGTGAGGTAAAGGACTCTATAGCCTCATCCCAATACGCCTCCTCGACTCCTCCTTTCCATCACTCGCTTCCCTTCCTTGCGTCTTAGCTCCGCCTCCGTAAAATGCGAGCGAGAGACACGAGGAGGTGGGATTGGGATGTCCTCATTCACTCAAACGTCACTTTTAAACGACGTCTGTTAATGATGACATGTGCACAGCTGTATCCCCTCTCATCGGGCTTAACTGAATAACCCTTTAGAACCGACCCATTTCTGGTTAAATATTTATTTAAATGAATGAATCTTTCTCTTGTTAGTCAAGGAATTCAATGTATGATGGTTGGTCCTGCTTTTGTGTTCCATTTTGTTATAAAATGTAGCCTACATTTAACTAAAAATATAATTATAGTAATGTGAAGCCTTTTAGAAATGAGTTGCACATAATAATTCCCACGGAGCTGTGAGCACTTACACATTTATGTGACGCTTTTCCACTCATCTTCCAGTTGTCGGTTTTCGACATGGTTTTCGACCAGCTGTGAAGGTGGGGGCGGGTATTTTATACGCGAGTATTGAAAACACTTCGGCGTAGTCTGCTCGTGTGTATCCTCTAGGGGTGGGCGATACCACAAAATCTGGATTCGATCCGATACCAAGTATTTCAGGGCCAGTATCGCCGATATCGATACTTTTTTAAATGAAAAGCGTCTTATGTAGCTACTTTCATATAGGGGAGAGCTGCATGACATGATGTTTGAGCTGAAATCATCATAAATAGACTAAATCTGAATTCTGCACATAGTTTTTTGAAGAAATTGACGAGTAGAGGAGACGGGAAAAAAAGTATAAAACTATCGATCCTATTGGCTCTAGTATCGATATTTTGAAACGTAACGTAATATCGGAAGTATCGATATTTTGGGATCGATCCGCCCACCCCTAGTATCCTCCCTTTCGTCTCCTCCCGCACCCCGCACCCCTCCTTGACTCCTCCGTGTGCATTTCAGCTATTGGGACGTCCTTCAAAATGGCGTTCCTTGATCGATATCCGGGTATTTTAGGGCAAAAACAACAATTAAAAACCCAAATAAACATTAATTATTACATTGCATGCTGTGTGATAAACCCCTTTATAGAAATGAAAGTGATGGTGTTTTATTACCTTTATTTACAGAACAGAATGTACAACAAAGACACAGACAAACATAAGACAGATGCTATCTATAGCACACATCAGAACAAGTAGATTTGAAAGAAAGTGAACATTTGTGAAATATGAAAAGAAAAAATGTAAAAGCATGTACACAATCTAGGATGATATACAATTAATGAAATCTTCGATTGCAAATGCATATATGTATTGTATGTGCAGTCCCAAACAGATTAAAAGAGATTAAAATATCAGACAGAAGGAATGTGTGATTGTTGAACTACAATACCCACAATGCATCTGCAGCATACACAATCTATGATGTGCAGAGATTCATTAAATGAGTGAGTAAGGCTGAGGGGAAAATATTGGAGAACAGATTGAAAAGCAAACATGAACCCCAGCCTGCGACCTCTAGCGGACAGAAGCAATCCTGTCGGCCAGTCTGCTCTTAATGTGTGAGATCTGATCCAACTGCGCTTCAAACTGCTGCTGGATCTGCGATAAAACAGATTTATGTTATCAGTAGAAGACACTTGCTTTTCTAGCCTGGATTTCCTTTACACAACACCTTAAAACATTGATGGCGTGACGAACAAAAAACACTCAGCTTTAAACCTCAATTTACCTTTTTAACAACTCTTCAACGTATACAAAGACATGTCACTTTTAAGTCCTTTTTAAAATACATTTACCAGTTTCAAGTTACCTCATCTTGCAAGTATATAACCTATACAACCTCTGGTCTAGGCTGAGGTTAAAGGTAGAGTAGGTAAGAATGGAGAAACCAGCTCGAGTGCGCTAGAATTTGAAAATACGCAGCCGAAAAAAATCTGCCCCTTCCTTCATTCTTCCTTCCAGAGCCCCTCCTCCAACATACACGAACGCGCACATGACCAATGAGGGCACGAGATAAGTTTGTGCCCAGATGGAAGGCTGACAGGCAGGTAGGCCATCCAGTTATCTGACCCGGTTCGGCTCAGATGATTTTTACAGCGCCACGGCTTCCACAGATGGAATTTTTGTATGTATTGTTAAGAGCATTCCATGGAATATAACAAAAATTGTTTCTGAAGTGAGTTACCTACCCCACCTTTAAGTACTGGGATTTTACATGCAGAAAAACATTTTGACTCTCACCTCATTCATGCTCTCTCTGAGGGGCTTCATGTCGAAAGTAAGAGTGGAGGCTTTCACCATCGAGCGGCGATTCAGGATGTAACTTCAGAGGAAAAACAGGAGAGGGGGGTTTTGAATGAGCAAGTGAAATCAGTCACTTATGGGGGATGCATGTTTACTCAAATATAAACCAAGATCATGATTTTGGCATCCCCACAATTAAATGTACATTATCGACCGTGAAATGCATGCTGCGCTAATAGTGTTCCTGGAGTAAAGGTAGTAAAGTAAACACAGCAGAATTCAGGTAAACAACAGCCCTATTTCAGGTCTGATTTGAATGCAAATAGTTATAGTTACACAACATGGAAGTGAAAGCAAATAATGATTTTGGCCATAACGGTGCAGCCCTATCCCTTATGTAATGTCCAAAACACACACAATTGAGCAGAAATTGTCTGTGTTTCGTCTCTAACCTGACCTTTAAAAACGCAGAGCATTCAATGGACAACAGGTGTTTATTTGAGACAGTGGTAAACACAGAAGTCAATATGCTCACCAGCTGATGTTCTTTTTTTGGAGCAGGAACATGGAGCGAACAGCAGCGAGAGAGGTGGGAGCGGAGTGGATCACTGAACCCACAGCGGAGCCGCAGCCTCGACATTTCAGAGAGCTGGAGATGCTGAAAGCAAACAAACAGCTGTGAAAACATACAGGAAACTGGAAGATAGGAAAACAAACATCCAGATTTTTTATGTACTCACCACCTCGCCATTTCCCCTTTATGTCCTGACTTCATGGCACCACTGACCACCACGTCATTGGTTACGCCTGAAGGTTCACGAGCAGAAAAATGTGGATTAATGTTATATAACAGGGAGAGCACAGTAAACCTGCAAAACACGCATTAAAAGCAGGACAGGTTTGTTTTTGTCTTTTTTTAAATACGTTGCATTCATAGAAGGTAGGTTAGAAGTGATTTAAGTTAAACATAGCACATTAAAGAGTTAGAACAAATACATGTAAATGTAAAACAACACTAATACATTAAAATACCAGAGTAGAGTACTTCTACTTTTACTCACAAGATCTGAGTGCTTCTACTTTGAGTCAAGTACCAGATATCAGTACTTCTACTTTTACTCAAGTACCAGATCTGAGTACTTCTCCCCCCTCTGATTTTAACTGTATAGATAGATAGTGAACTTACTCAAACACACGATAGAGTCCACACACTCCCCACACACACTGAGGGAGTCCCCCAGCACGGTGCTGCACTGCAGACAGTGGAGAGTCATCCTCTGTGTGTGTCTGTCCTCTGCACAAATCTCATTTGCACGGGCGATTAAAAGACTGCCATTAAACTCCATCTTTATTCACTTTTACAGAGCCTTGATGTCCCGCTTGTGGATTTGAACCAAAAACAACCCGTCTTCTTCTTTGGTTTTTAGAGGCGGTGCCTTGCATTACCGCCTACTACTGGTGATAAAACTAACTCCTCCAAAAAAAAGCTATTATAACCTTTTATTTATTTTGTATTCAATAACATAATTACACACAAACAAATTGAGTGGTGGACCTATAAAGCAATACAAACATTTAAATAAATAAATAAAAATACAGGTTTATATTTCACACGAGTGTCTGATTGGCTGCAAGGCACATCCGGTTACACACGGGAGCCAATCAAACGGCGTTGAGTAGTTGCCAACTAAACCAAAACATGAGAGAAACGCCGATTTACTGGCAACACTCATCTGAACAAAAGTAAATAAAGAAACCTTAGCCTTAAAAAACAATTGTTTAAATTATTTTAAACGTTGAAAAATTAGACCAACCGTATAATGTCAAAAATGTTCCTTCTCTCTGATTGGCTGTGAGGCACATCCGGTCACACACGGGAGCCAATTAAATGGCTCCTCCTGCTGTGTTTTGAATCGCAGTATTTTTTAACCGTCAGCTCCTCCACACCTCCAACCAACTTAACGTGTGTGTTGGTGTTCTCTTATATTACGGAATAGAATATAACAAAAACATGGATTTGGACTCTATGAAATATGCTGAGCTGAGAAGCATCGCTAAGGAGCTCGGGCTTAAAGGGAATATGAAGGTAATGGAGTTGTAATGTTTACATTAAATCAGAAATAGATGTTTTTTTTCAACTGTGTTAAGGCTAACGGTTACTGGAAGCTAACGTCTGCATGTGTGTACCTGGGCGAAATATACTCAATAACATTACGTTTCTTTCTGCTAAAACAGGCTGAAAAACTCCTGAAAGTGATCAAGCAGCATTATCGTCAAGAAAAGGACAAAGTGGAGGAAGTGCAGGTAATTTCACCCTGACAAATGACACTGTTTTATTGCTAAATCTGTCTTAAATCATGTTCTTTTTTTTAATTTAAACATCGTACATAGCCTATATTTTTCTCACATCGTACCTAATTTCATTTAAATGTAATATAACTGCAACTAATTTGCACACTCGTGCCGTGTATGAAGTATCCTTTGTTTATGTGTTTTAGTAGTGGGTCGATTTTTTCATAATGTACTGGGACTTTTTCTGTTTCTTTTATATTGTACGATATCTATAGAGATATATATATATATATACATACATACATACATATACACATATATATATACACATACATACATACATATATATATATATATATATACATATATATACGCATACATACAAATATATATACACATATATATAGATATAGATAGATATATATATATATATATGTTCCTATATATACATGTGTGTGTATATATATATATATGTGTGTATATGTATGTATGTGTGTATATATGTATGTGTATATATTAGGGCCGGGACTTTAACGCGTTAATTAAGATTAATTAATTACACAAAAATTAACGCGTTAAAAAAATTAACGCATTTTAATCGCACTTATTTTTGCACCGCGGAACGTTTCTCACTGGATGAGTTTCAGGGGTACCGATTATACTGGA
>NW_011336225.1:0-2502 GCF_000735185.1 Notothenia coriiceps
TACATCCAACTCACAGGTTTATCATTGCTTTGAGAAAAAAGATGATTAATTTACCCCTTTTAGAAGTGAAGTTATAGTCATTTGTTCTGGGAATGTCATTTTTGAGCCTGAGGCCTGAAAAACAGGCTTGTTGCTCAACAGGTTAAATCATATGATGGTTATATCCCATGTTTACAAGGCTTAAACATAAAAGATTAATATTCATACATTTGATCAGAGCACATATAGGTCTGGCCTGCCTGAAAGAGTGGTTTATATGTCGACTGAATCCAATGGTGTGTTGGTCATACAATAGAGGGATTTCTTGCTAATGTGTTATTATGTTGTGAATAATATAAAAGAAAATACATTATTAGAAAGAAATCACAATATCACGATGTTTCGATCTAAAGAAAACTTCATTAGATAACCATATAATAATGAAAAACCCATGAATAATATGTCATAAATCAAATAATAACATTTGTTTGTGTTGCACCTGAAGCAAAACTCCCATACAAACAACGCAGCATTTTTTAAAATGAGGACTGTAGAAACGCACAGCGCTGTTTCAGTTTACGACCTGTTAGACGAGGACTTGTGTAACAGGTATGGAGCCAAACTGAAAGCATGTATGCTAAAAGGGATGGGTGCAGTTGGATAAGCAGAGCTCAGAACATCAACAGGGAAGTTAGGACAGGCTCAGACCTGACGCTGACTCAGCTGCTGACTCACTGCACTTCTGCCTCTTTGTGGTTCGGTTGTGTAAGACGTTCTTGCGCTTTTTATTCGTATGTTGACGTCACCTCAGGTGACTTCTTCTAAAGAATATTTGGAGTTGAGAAATCAGTTTTCACTTGCACGGTATGGCCACGTAGTATGTCCTTATCCTGAAGCACACCTTACACAAGAGTTGAGCTGATTAGCTGCTTACACACCAATGAAATCCTGTGGGAAACACTGCATGGGTTCAAACGTTTGGATTGGCACCTGATTACTATAAACTAGCTACATTTTAATTGACAAGTGGTCTTTTGTTTTCTAATGTTATTCCTTCTCCCCTGACTGTCTGTAGAACAGTGCTTCTGTTTTCATGATTCGTCCGTAATGATTAAATACACATACTAAAAGAGTTAAAGATAGTATTTAATTATTAACCATCAAAAGTTTGTATTCCTTCCTCCTATCGTTTGCATTGTGGACCTGACCGTTGGCAACTTTTTTGGTCAATTCAGCAAGCTGAACATCCTTGGTGAAATTATTAGCTGTTCAGTTTTAGCAAATCAGTATTGGGAAGAGAAACGGACATAAGGGAAACACACACATAACTTAAGTCAATAGGGCACACATCATAACCGTAACAGTAGCTTGTATATCTACCGTCGTACATTTTCTCGTTTCCCTATTTGAAAGAGGAATACAGTCTTCTGGTATAGATGTAGCACTGAATTTCGGACTCCAGCTTACAGCTTCCTGCCTACGGCCTGCCAAAGACCAGTATAGAGGAATGTTAAGCCCTCCCACTATTTTCCAAGAGGGCGTTGCCAGATTTTCAATTTCAGGTTTTAACCAGGAGATGGCGCTTCATTCACAAATACAGAAAGACAAGTTTCATGGACTTTCAGTTGTGTTTTGAAGAGCATTTGAACACATCAATATTTTAGATCAACTAAAGTATATCTAATCTTGTAATTCAATAATATATAGTCTTTATATATTAAATAATCATAATTATAATGTAAATGTTTACATTACACTTCTTTATTTGTTATGCTCATACTTTACCTTTACAATCGTTTGCTTTAATATGCAGTATATTTTTGTGTTTGCTTCCTCCTGCTCCCTTTCGGACACATACTGTTTGATTTATTATTATTATTAATATGAAGATATTATTAAGATAAGATGTTACTTTATTGATTGAACATTTTAGTTTAGAATGTGCTGTCCCACGGTAATTCAGAAGGCTCACAGGTCACATTCCGCCCATTATTTAAAACAATACAGATGTAGCACTTCATTTCAGATGCCTACCCGTGCGGGTCCGTGATCTGCACGGGGTGGGCCCCTGCTGAAAAGGAAAACCCCCCGCAGGACTTGATACGCCCCCTTGATAAATAAATGCAATTATAATGAAACCAGCTGCAATGGATCATGGATCCACCAGGGGGAGCCGTGATTAAAAAACTGCCACACTGGAACTCATGTGAAATAAACAGCTGATAGATCGACAGGAATCTGATATAGCGGATATTTGTTAAGATCCATATGTCACGGATAGGATCATATTCTGTGCTAAATAAGAGACATGTAATCATTTACAAAACATTACCATGTTTTTATTTAACAAAATAATGTTGTTTAATTCACGTTGGCGTAAGTACAAACCCATCGCTATGTTTTTTCATCAGGAAATGCAGCCCGGCTCAAACGATTTTCAATCATCATCCTCACGATCATTTAATGTATCATATGTTCGCGAGTTGAAATGCATGCACTAGCCTACATTTAATTTAATTTTAA
>NW_011336226.1:0-13269 GCF_000735185.1 Notothenia coriiceps
CTCCTTCCTATTTATACCGGAAGGAGGCCCGAGGGTGGGGCCCACCTTGCGGGTGGGCGTGGACTACAAGTGTTTCAGTGCTGCGCGGGGGCGCAGGGGGATTACCCAATAGCGATAGCCTTAGAGGGCGAAGCCATATACGAAATAGAACGGGAGTCTCCCGCGAAAATCGAGAGCGTTAGCAAGTTTGTCACATACACATGCACTTTTTGGCCCCCCCCACTTCTGAAATGAATCCGGCGCCGCTGGTAGGGCGTGGTTTGGGATTGGGCCATACACACGCACTTTTTTTGGCCCCCACACTTCTAAAATGAATCCGGCGCGCCTGGCTCAAGATAATAGGATGAATTGTTACTATGGCATGCCTGTCTATAAGTATGTTGATTCAGAATGTCATGATTCTGTCAGTTTATTGGATTTTCTCTGTGTGTTTTGAAAGATGCCAGTCAACCTATCCACTCTGTCTGAAGAGGAGCGTCGAGCGCGACAGAAAAAGAGAGCCGTGAAGAAGACGAAAGAACTAACAGCAGTCGACTATGAGGACGACTTCACAGCAGACAAATACAGCAAATTCTGGAAGAAGAAATTATGAAAAGAAACAAGACATTGCAGATCAGAATAGAAGATTTAATGTTTCCATATAGCATGTTGTGATTGTATTGTATTATTGCCAAAAAGGACTTGGTATAAAAACAGAAATGGCGGAACAGTGAATCTTTCGTATGGCAAAGAGATATGTAGCAGGAACTCTGAATCCTTATAGCCTCAACAACCTGGCGAAGCTGGAATCCATAACAATGTTAAGTCAATAAATTGGTTTGAAGCTGTGTATCTCGGGTGTTGAATTTATTAAAACTCACGGAATATTTAGAAAAATTTTGATGGGCTTGATGTTTTGCACATGCCCTGATTGATTGATTTATTTTAAATACAAAAAGTATTTTTTTGTTACTTATATGGAGGAAGAATCAGTTAATTTGACACTAAAGTGTACTTATTTCAGACCTTTACATACATTATTGAATAAACCTTTCTAGCACAAAGGTTAGGCACAGATTCATGTTATCTCTTCACAGTCCAGCAGGTGGCATTGATGCAAGAAAAACTTGCCATCAAAATTACGTTTCTTGCATTTCATGGATGTGAGTCTGAGGAAATGGTGAACATGGGTTATTCGGATGTAGAAGGTTCAGAGTAGAAAGGGAAAAACCGAAAAACTGAAGGAAAGGGTTGTAGAAATGGCAAGAGAATGGATCCCAAAAGGGCTGTCGGAAGCAGTTTCAGGTTCAAAGGGCCTTGTTTAAATGTTTAACTTATAAAAAGGATGGGATATACAGAATATAGTTAACTTGTTTATTTTATTTGTATTTATATAAGACATTGGTCTTAATGATGTGACAAACTCCGGTACACAAGGTGGCAGCATACACATCTAACGTTGGTTTGTAGTCCGCCATTAAAATTAAAGAAGAAGAAAAAGAAGACGTTTCTCGCGAGAACTCCAGATTGCGTCCTTGCTAAAGCCGAAATGGGGTACTGGGACATACCAGAGGGCACTGCCTGCGTCCAGAAAACATGGATCAGTACAAAGCTAGGCACAGCTTTGGGTAAATATCAGCATTGATAAATAAACTGCGAGTCAATGTGGCTCTGTACGCTGGGGCGCGAAAGATAACGAACAGTAGCGTTCATGTTTGAGCTAATGCTACCGCTAACGTTAGCAAGTTAGCCCAGGTCTTGTATCTGCTATGCAAGATGTTTTCAGGTCAACTTCCAACCAAACTCTATGATAAACTACTTTGGTTTCCCATAATTCAATGTATAGTAGAGGCAGTGAGCTAACAACACACATTTACATTGGAGTTATGTGGAGTCGCATGTTCATTTGACATCTAAAGTGGAATTTATGTGACTAAACTGATATCGGGTTATTGATAAATGATTTCAAAGGAAAACTTTGAAACAAGTTTTTGGTCATACTTTTGCCAAATATCAAACGTTTCCTTTGTAAAGACGACAATATAACGCTGAGTTTTTAAAGGCTTCTTATCACGTATAAATCTCCCTTTCTGTCAGCTGGGCTTACACCTGCACTTTATCTATGCCTATGCCTAAGTATCTGAGATAGTTTCGCGTGAAAATCCAGTAGATCAGTCCGTCTTGTACTGAGAACCATGCTACGTTCAAAGTCACTATTAAAGACCTTGGAATAGAGATGAGAAGCAAAATATGACTTCAAAGGTTTTCCTTTTGCTATAATAATCACCTCAATGAATTACAGTGATAGCACATAAACATTGTTTTCCTCATATGTATAAACACATACAAAAAAAAGAAGAATTATTAAATAAGTGGACTGTGTAGATATTTTCCCCTTTGTTTTAGAAGCCTCTTCTCCCAATATACACTGTAATATTCATTTATTGTGATGCATTAATGACTGATGCTGGATTATTATTCCTGTTTTCAAGATGCATGTATTTTATTTGCATGCTTTTTGGATAATGCAATCAAGATGGAGTTGGTGTTAAAATGACAAACCAATGTCCAGTTTTTTACATGGTGTCATACTGAGGCTGACTGAAGAGCTGACAGAGTACACTAAGCTCGATTAGAATTTGACTTATTCTTGGGACTTAAGGTCCATTTGATAATAAAGCCCTTGAACCTATTTGTTAAAGTGTGTGTTACTTTGTGTGTGTTTTCAGGCATGGTTGGTTCAGCCTACCACCTTGTGGCAGTCCAGCCTGAATCTGCAATGGCAGGGCTACAGAGGGCCACCAACATAACTGTGACCATGGGTAAATATTCACGATTTAATGATTTCATATTTTAGAATCCGTCTGATTTAAAACACAAGAATAAGACTTCTTTGTGACCTCAAAAAAAGACCACCCATTATCACTGATGAACCCATAGCCGTTCAAACTGCATTTGTCCCCTGTTCTCCTGCTGCTCACATCTTCAGTAAACCTCTCAGAAAGATGCTCGAGATGTCTATAGGTCAGTTCTTGACCAGGTACCTAAATCCAGAGGTTTGGTTACTAACAATATCCTCGAGCTGGTGGGCACCGAGATGTTTTTCTTTTATTACACGGCAGACGAAGAAGATATAACACTTTGTTTTTTGTTACTAAAATATTCTAAAAATCAGAAAAAGTCACATAACGACAACAACAGTATTTGGCAATAAGGATATCACATTGTAGCGTGGCATTCAGCCCAACATGAGATTACATTTCACCATCACTTCCGTTCCTAAGAGTCGTGTTCTGGCTGTTTTTTCACACTTGGTGCACCTGACATTGTGAGTTTTCAAAAAATGCCATTTAAAAACTATTTTCTCAGACTGTACTGTATGTACTGTAACAGTACATTATGATTAATATCGTGTGTGTGTGTGTGTGTGTGTGTGTGTGTGTGTGTGTGTGTGTGTGTGTGTGTGTGTGTGTGTGTGTGTGTGTGTGTGTGTGTGTGTGTGTGTGTGTGACCAGCCACCATGGGGGCGGTCTTCGGCATGGCGACTTGCCTCAGTGCTCAGGCACGTGACGCTCCAGATGACCCTTTCAACTACTTCGTCGGGGGTTGTGCCTCTGGGATCTTCATTGGAGCCAGAAGTAAGTGAAATCCTGACGCTCATTCAAAAAGTTCTGCCGATCCAGCAGCTCACCTAGCATTAGCATCACTGCAGCTACCTGTAGTTGACTATTAACATGGCCCTGAAAATCAGGCTGACCCGAATACTTCGATTCCTTCACTGTTTCCATGCTGATCAACGTCCAAATCCGAATTTAAATGCAGCGTTTCATTTTGTCTTTGGAATATGCATTACGAAAACAAAATTTGAAATAGCCAATACATTAAGGAATAGTTATCAGGACTTAGGGAAAGACAAGTGCACTGGGCGACATAATTATGGAAAACTACAATTTCCCATGGATGGGCTACAAAAAGCACATAATATATATACTTTAAGCCGTGCGTGGTTATGATCTTGTTTCATGCAGGCTTTATTAAGGTGGATAACTGTGAGAATATATTACTCCATTACCAAGGTTTGAATACAAATGTAAGTGAAACTCAATGGTTGTTGCGCTCACCCTTTTTGTCAGCTTGTATTGAAATGAATACCAATTAGTGTTATTGTATAAAACATATCACCATTTAAACGTGTGCGATTAAGGAAAAAAGCTTAAGAAACACCACTCAACTCAGGAAACAACTTGAAAGGTTGACTTTATTTGATCATTTTATTGTATTTGGCGTTATGTTCCTATTTCGCCTTCTGGTTTAATAAACTATTGAAAGTTCAAAACATATAAGCTCTTTGGCAGGTTATGGCATAAGATGGAAATGGGTTTCATAAGCACCGTAACGTATAAGTCTGTTGGCTCTTATCATAACAGCCATTCAGGTTCTTTTGGGTCATTTCAATCATACAAGCAAAATAGACAATTAGACTGCAACCCAGTTATTGGAGTTATATGTTGGTTTTGGCTGCACTCTATTAATTTAATTCATTTGTTTATCGCCGTACATCCAGCACGTACCTGGCATGATGTAAGGTATCTCAAAATAATGACCTATTTGCAGTGGTGTCAAGTAACATTGACATTTACTCAAGTACTGTACTTAAATGTGACTTAAATCAGACTTTAGTTCCACCTGGAGTAAATTCACAAGCTGCCCTGCAGTATACAAAGTCATTCAAACTAGCTGCTCCTTTACCAGCTTTGAGAACACTTTCATGATCAATCATTATAAAACATATCATATCTATTATTCTGAAATGGTCCAATCTGCACAATGACTACTTTTACTTTTGGTACTTTAAGTATATGTTAATGCTATTACTTTTGTACTTTTACTTGAGTAACATTTTGAATGCAGGACTTTTAATGTAACAGAGTATTCCTACACTCTGGTTCTTCTATTTGACTTAAGTGTAAGATCTGAGTACTTCTTCCCCCTGGTAATTCAACCAGTTTTAAAACTGTCATTACTGAATTGAAGTGTATAAAACAAACCAATCTCCTCTGCTCTTCTACTGTGTGTGGACCTTAACCCCCCCTCTGTGTGTTTACAGCCCACAGTGCTGTGACCGGGACGTCAGCCTGTCTGGGTCTCGGTGTGTTGGCCTTCTACACTAAAGTGGGCAAGATGGAGGGATGGAAGCTGGCAGGAACTCCCGTACGATGAGCGGAAAATGCTACGTTTAACCCTGTTGTAAAAAGAGTTTATGTAATAAAGTACTTGTGAATTTACCAGTTATTGATGTTAGTCGTATTATAGTAATATTCTCCATTACACGTAGATTAAAACATAGAGGTATATGTAGAGTGACATGCAGTCACATGTAGGAGTTTCACATAGTGTGTGGGGTATGGAGCCCTGGGGCCTCATGTATAACGCCGTGCGTAGGATTGACGTGGGAAAGTTGCTTACGTAGTAGAAATCCGAAAAATAGGTCCATAAATGTTCCACCACTTTCCGATTCACCAAATATTGCGTACCGGCGAGGAAAGTGCGTATGGCACTTCCTACGCCTGTTTCCCTTTTATAAATCACAACCGACTCGAAATGCGGTGCAGCTTTTGCGGGCTTCACGTAACGCCCATGTTTGCCTATAAATAGTCAAATAAACGCCCTTTAATTCATTCATTTTGACTGACTGCATGGAGAAGATCGCAGGAAACGACGACAGAACAGCTAAAAAAAACATCTCACATCGTGTCAGATTTTGGTTATTTTGGGGAGGTCGAGATAAATCATATTGTTTGGTGGATGCAGTTTGAACCGGAGTAGCAGCAGGGAGGTCGGATCGTCACCAAAATAAATAAATAAGTGGTCCGAAAAAGGTTAATGACAAAAACAATACACATAGCCTTCCTCAGGCAACTGCGGTCAAGCCAGCCTCCACTCGGGAAAACCTAGTAAAGCCAGCCCGCACGTGATATTGCGGTGCGCGAATATCCTATGCATTACGGTAGAGTAAAAAAAAAATCATCCCTCTGTGTTTAGATGAGAATAAAACAAAAACTGTCCACTATCAAAGACTCATTTCACTTCAGGGTGATACCAGGACATCCCATCTAGTCACTCAGAAAAAATCAGGACATTCTGATGTAGAGTTTCAAAATAAAATACCTTTGAAATCTCTATTGTATGAGCTATCATCCCTTTTTTTTAGATGAGAATAAAACAAAAACTGTCCAGTATCAAAGATTCATCTCACTCCATGGTGAAATTTGTTTCTCCGAATCGAAGGGGAAAAATACAAAAGCATTGCACACAATTTAAACCAATCAATGTTGTGTAATTAACAAGGATAATCTGGTGTTTTTTAGTCGATGATTAGTGCAGATATCACTGTAAAATCAATCGACAGTAAGGGGAATACTTACTTCCGGGTGTACAATTCTCCGTTATCCAATGGGAATGGACGCTCACATTGCCTTTAAGGGCAGCCGACACAAACGAATGCCGTGCTTCCATGAGCGTCAAATCCCGCCGCAGATGGGAATACATTGCAATCAGTTGAAAGCTATTTGCGTCCCTTTATGAAGCTGAAGGAGCCTAGGAGCATCACAACTGCACGCCACGGGACCCTGACCAAACGTCGCTCCTGGACGATTATGGAGTGAGAGTGTGTTGACCACCTCTGACCTCTGCAAAAATGCAAAAAATGGCTTACTTACTAATGTTAGCTTATAATTATTTATACCAGGTGCAATTACACACAATTGTTTGCAATTAAGGAGCTTTTGGATTTGACAGTGAATGTATTGATATTAGTCTGTCTGTTACAATATCAACTGCACAAATAAAACATGTACGGATAACTAAAGGTTAGGATAAGTGAAGATATAATTCAGCTATTAGGGTGGCTCTTCTCATGATTAATTGTTTTGAGTGAAAGGAATAAACCAAGATATTCAAGATCGAAAATGTGTCCTCTGCTCAGAGATTTTATTGATAGGAAAACCTGCCTTTCATTTAGCATATTTAGGCAGTAGCCTACACCCCAACATAAAACACTAAGACCATGCTACAGTTTAAAAAAGCAGAAATGAAATCTGATCTGACAGAAAATGCTCTGTTTTAGTTTAACATATTTTTATACAGTTGTTGATGTACAGCACTTTGTTCAACTTTGTTGTTTTTAAACGTGCTATAGAAATAAAATGGATTGGATTGGATAACATACTCACGCAGCTCACGCACACTATTTTATTAAAATATAGATTCACCTACTGAATTAAAAAAATAAGAAATGGAAACCATAAAGCAGATTCAGGGTGTATAGATTCTCACTTTAAGTATTAGCCTACAGAGCAGTACAGTTTACAGATAAGAAATAAATACTGACCCTTTTACACTATATGCTCATTACCAAACCAGGTGTCCACCTACTGAACTGTATAAAAAAGAAAACCACATGAGACACCCAGGCTCAGGAAAAACTGCATTTCCTGATCCCTCCCCTTCTGCTGGAATCTTATCGGATGGAAGTGATTTGTGTGTTGGCCACCGCCCTTGGGAACTCTGCAGTGCAGTCTAAAGGCCATTAGAGGCAGACAGTTTTTGCTGATAACATTTTGCTTATAAATATTGTATGATAATTATATTGTGAGACACATGTAAGTTTGTCACAACAGATTGGGTTAATACCTTCAACACATACAAAATCAAGTCCCATATATACTCTGGATGGAACAGTATAGTGGTACTCCCCCTGTTGCAGCCTTCAGTAACGCCTTAATATTAAGCTACTGTTGTATTTTTGTAACATGATATTCTTTGTAAGCAGGGTGGGTCTTCATCGTGGACTCCCCCTCCCCATTCTTACATGCTCAGTACACTGTTGGGCTGTGGCTGCACATAGCCTGCTGGGGACTGTCTGGCTGCATCAGCATCAAAAGGACTTCCTGCTGAACTCTCTGGAGAGCAGCCAACCACACACAGCCTTCTTAAAGACACATGACGCATGATGAAAGATGGGGAGAATCAATGTAGGGCTGCATTTCTTCCTGTGTGTTATAAAGAAAGAAAATGTACAGTGTTTTGCTAAAACTCCACATATATATGTATCTTGTGAAATATAGCATATTCATGCTCCACCCATGTAATACAGTAGATTCAGTACAGTTTTATTATGTTAATTTAAATGTACGGTTCTCAATGGGAGGCTCTCATTTCTTATTCATATATTCCGTCCAAAGGCGTAGACCTGCAGTTCACCAGCAGTGAGGTAAGAGGGAGGCTGGTAGATGGGTGGCCATGCCTGAATCTTATTATTTAAGGATGATCATTTCACCCAGAAATCCAACATAATATTAATGTAGATACTTTGCATTAAGAGTATTATGTGTGAATGGGTGAATGCTGACTTGTATCTGTCAAAGCACTTTGAGAGATGGCATATCCTGGAAAGGAGCTGCAGTATATAAATGCAGTCCATGCAGTATAACAAAGGAATCAAGGATCAAAAGGCATTTTTTGTATGGGAACACGTCAAAGGTAAAATGACTGTCTTAAATTAATGTTGCACAATTCTTTTGCTTTGTATGCTATTGGTTAGAATGGAATTGGAGTATTTCATGTATTTCTAAATACTCTCCAAAATGTTTTACAAGGCTTCATCTCTGTTTAAAGTATTTATGTTCTGCTTCTTTCTCAGCTGAGCCCTTGTGTTTTCCAACATCTTTTACAACACAAGGGTGTGACCCGCAGTCAAAAAATGCTGTTTGTCCTGACACACTTTGATACCGTGTCTATGGCCTCAAGGTGTGGAGGTCTGCAGCAGAATGTGAGCCTGGCTGAATGCTGCGGCGGTCGGTCAGCAACCTGATCTGAGAGTGAATCAGTGTTTCTACATGAGCCCAGCTGTTCCTGTCTACTGGCCCAGCCCCTTTACCCATCCCATAATATCTATATAGGGACAGTCAACTATTCCCACAGCTTATGCATTATTGTTCTTTCAGTGAATTTAAGTGTTAGTTTATAATTGTTATAATTAATTGTTCCATATCATTACACAGTTTGTTATGCCTGTTATTATGGGGGTGACAGAAATATTTGGAACCCACTGGCTACATGTTCAAAATCCCATTTAGATGGAATCTAATAATGATCTAGAGCTGTCCCCGTGAAATTTTAAAATAACGATTTTGTGGTCCATTTGTTTCATGTTTTGTTGTGTTTTTGTTTTTGAACATTCGGGGCAGTTGAACAATTGAGAATCAGCAAAAATTTTATTATATGTTCAATCAAGAGCCACATTTCTTTCCAGAAAAATGTCCCACAAAGAGTGAGTTGAGTTTCTGTTGTTTTTCTGTCCAAATGACATCAGAGGATTCAAAGTGATTCGTGGTTAAGCATTAATGTCTTATTGTTGTGTCCATCCCAGCAGCTTCTGATCCTCCTTGAAATATTGATCTAGCCGCTTTAGGCTGGGTGCTGAATGCTGCAGTGTTTTGAGAGATGCTGAGTCATGGGAGCACTGCTTCAACAGGGCTTCAAAGAAACACAGTGTGGTACCTTTCTGTAAGCACACTGTAGGAGGTGCTTCATCATGAAGTACTGTACTCATACAAAGCATCAAACGGCAAAATCTCCTCCCATTGCACTGAAACGTTTTTTCATGTATGAAGCTACAGCTGTCACCACAAACCACTCAATGCACTTCATCCCCCTAAAGAAAGAGATCTATGAATTATTAATAAATAATAGCACAAGTCAACAGACTGAACAGGAAAAAAACTGAGTGAGATCAAAGAGTATGCACAAAGTCCTGGGGCTGTCCTTGTTTGGCTCAGTCACTGTCATCACTGAAATATGCCAACATGTTGGTCAAGCTTAGTTAGTTAGTGGTGCAGTGCTGGTGCATTTTGTAGGCCAACTCCAAAGTAAGCATCGCAAGGGCTCCTTTGACAAAAAGCAATGTGAGTTTTCCATTGGATCCAGAAAATAAACAGCTCTGTGAGGCTGTATGACGCAGCAGTCGATTACACTATATGCTTACCTAATCTGCAAAGTAAGTGACAAAGCTAACAATTAGCAAGCAGGTTTGCTCATTAGCCTACTTTGTAATATGCAATCGTATTCAGAGCCAAGATAACTAAAAAGGGTCAAATCAAAGGCTAGCTTAACCTTGTTGGTCGGTGTCTGCATGTCAAATGGTCAAATGTTGCCCCGTAGTCTCAGCAAGCAACTGAAAATGACAAGGCAGACTGCAAAGAATGACTACAGAACAAGCCTCTGTTTGTCAGATTACAATGCACACACATGAGCATGAACTATACTGTATGGTAAGCATAGCATTGGTGTTCCTGTGAATATATCTAGGCCCAATAACTATTCATGCACTATTGAAAGCCTTTACCAGTCTTTGCAAGAACTAATCTACATAAAAATGTATGGTATGCGCATGGATACTGTGCTAAAGGCTAACGATTATATGCAGCCCTGAACTAAGGCCCAGAAGTCTGCTAAACCGAACAGGAAAGCTTATCATCATGGCAACAACAATGTGGTATTGATACTCCCCCAGTTGTTAGAAACATGGGCCATGTAGGCGAATATCCACTTTCTCGCCTGACATTCAGATGAACTATTTAGCCCATCAGCCCTTATTCCACAACTCTGCTTTACAACAGACAATACAGTACACACACACTTAAAAACGTTGTTTCCAGGAATCCTCTGCCTGAGCCAGCTTATGTACATTGTTATGTTTTAATATTAGGCTACAATGAAACTGAATTTTATAACATCATCTTAAGAATTAACCATGATTCAGAGATGCTCTGTATAAGATGTAGGCTTATAAAAGCTGAATCAGCTGGATGCCTTGTTTCATCTAGGAAAGCATTTGACAAGATATCACTGTGTAATCCTGTGTAAAATAATTTCCATATGACTTTTTTTTTTGTTACCTATTCAGTGTATCACATCTGTGGTGCATCGGCCTGGCCATCACTATCACCATCTTGTATTCTAAAATCCATCTGGGCACTGCAAAGCTCTTTTTGATGGCCTGCATTTCAACTGTTCACAGCCAAATGCAACTGTTCTTCAGTATCCATTGGTGACTTTACCTTGACATTAATGCATGCAGGGGCTATTTATGAATTCAGTTATTGCAGTTTTTTATTCTGATAAAACGCTACATCATCTCATCTTCATTACCATGAACTGAACCAGAAAATACAGGAATAATGTTTAATGTAGCTGCTGTTGTGCTTAGCTGGTATGATAAACTGTAGACTTCTTGGCCTAAAGGCCCTGACACACCAAACTGACACCAAAGAACACGTCCCGACGGGACCCGATTGTTGTGTCGCCTCACGTCTCCTGCGTCTTGGCCAAAGAGTCGCACTGGAACACACCGCAAAGACTTCAGCCGACGGCCAAGTAGCATGTACGCACTGCGCATGCATGAGTGGCAATAACCCTCCTTACCAGCAAGCGGCGGTAGTGTGTATTCATCATTCAAAAGAGGCAACCAGAAGACAGACTGCGTGATATAAACAAACAACAAAAACCGTGTGCGTTCCATTTTCACTCTACAGCAAGAAGCTCATGGGGCTTTCCCGAACCTGTGTCAAGAGCTGGAGTTAAATTAAATCTCAGATGTGTCTTCTTAATAATTTGTTTGGGTCCCTCACTTCCGTTTCGCTTCTCATGCACTGATTCGCTAGCTGAACAGCTAATCAGAGTGATTTATTTGACCGACAGCCTTTGGCCGATTGCCTACCGATTCGACATGTCACAGCCGAAAAGACACAAGGGTGCGGGACACACCAATCTGAGTAGGGCGACAGGATGCTCATCGTCGGCCTGACATCCATCGACGGCCAAAATCGGCTTGGTGTGTCCGGGGCTTAAAGGCCTCGCCGACTGTTGCGTCGCTGTTCTCCTGCGTCTTGGCCATGTGTCGTACTGGAACACACCGCAAAGACTTCAGCCGAGCACGTACGAACTGCGCATGTGTGAGTGGCAATAACTCTCCTTAGCAGCAGGCGGCGGTAGTGTGTATTCGTCATTCAAAAGAGGCAACAACCGGAAGACAGAGAAGAAGAACAGTCTACATGATATAAACAAACAACAAATAGCGTGTACGTTCCTTTTTCACTCTCGTCCATCGAAAACATGTTTCGTGCGGTACTGGAGCTATCAGCCATTGGAGTGTTGCTTGTGGAAGACATTCTCAAGCAACCGTTTCGCTTCTCATGCACTGATTCGCTAGCTGAACAGCCAATCAGAGTGATTTATTTGTCCGACTGCCTGTGGCCGACGCACGGCCGACTCAACATGTTGAATCGGCAGTGCGTCGGCCATGAAAGGCCAAATAAGGCGCATCACGGCCGACGGCCATATGCGGGACACACCAAATTTGAGTTTGGGCGACAGGGCATGCTTCGTCGTCCGACTGGATCGTTTCTCCACTAGTTTCAACATTAGTCTCCGCCTTTTGTCTGTAACTCCCATCATTCCGAAGACCCATTTCTTCCTTCTCCAGGTATGTCCAAAGCTTCCAGGTGCATACTAACAACAAATAAATCATAACATCATCTTAGTTAACAACAAAATGCACACAAATTACAGTAAGAATTATTGCACACCATGTTTCAAAATGCCATACTTGTTTATTAGGTGCATTGTATAACATAATTTAACCTGTTAAACCCGAGCCTGTTTTTCAGGTTTCAGGCTCGAAAATGACATTCCCAGAACAAATGAACATATCTTCCCTTCTAAAAGGGTTAAATTAATAATCTTTTTTCTCAAAGTAATGATAAACCTGTGAGTTGGATGTAGAAAAGTCCGAATCAATATAGATGTTTTTTATTTAAAAGAAAATTCAGATTGAACATGGTAAAAAACTGTAAATTATAGTGTCAGTCCAAAAAATATGTTGTATTTATAGTGAAAACTAACCTTGGATGATGGGTTACTAGACTAAAAGCTTTAGGAATCCAAAGTACAACATATAATAAGTACCCTGTATCAAGATTGATGCAAAACAAGTGATATTTGACCTTTTTAGACAGATTTAGCACAAAAAAACCTCTTCTGGGGCCATTTGGGTGGATTTTCCTTATCTCTGGCCCCTCTTTTTTGATTTTGACAATTGACATCTCTTTCTGACCGTTAAGGCCCTGACACACCAGGCCGATTTCGGCCGTTTTCGCTGTTCTCACCCGACGAGCCCCGAAGGCCAGGGAACCGATAACGCCCGCCGGTCAGATTCGTGTGTGTTCGTGA
>NW_011336226.1:13314-21141 GCF_000735185.1 Notothenia coriiceps
TGCGCTCACAACCCACACCCGCACCGACCCCACCCAAGAGGAGTGGAAAGAAGATCGCACGAGATCATGAAGGTAACATCAGCTGTTCCTGGAGGTTTATCAGATCCACCACTGGATGCAGGGTGATGTGTCACATGAGGTTCAGCTCTTGTTCAGGCCTCCCACTTAAAAGCGAGACACTAGCCATTTATGGGAGATTTTTGAGAATTCTAGACTAATATGTGCTGCCTCTTACTTGTTTAAGACTAGTGGACATAAAAAACATACCGTTTAACGATATTGGCACGTTTATTTTAATATGTGTGTGTGTGTGTAGACTTCTCCTAATAAAAATTCACAATTAAAGATATCTAATGAGATATATCATTATTTGCATATCAAACATAACATTTTGATAGCAACTTGGTTTAGCGGATGCAAAACATGGCCATTAATTTAAAAAAGAAGGAGTTCAATATGGGAGTGACGCTCTAGTTATTCAAAAAAGATGAGCTGAATTTTTGTATTCAAAACCACACTCCAAACTGGTTCAAATACACATTTTATTTTTTATGGGAATCTCTTTTTTGACAATTTCCTCCTCATACTTACTTTTCTCCTGCCATATATCTCAGTCTATGTCTTAGTGATTGAGTTTTGTTCATCTTATTTTTTTTATTTAGTCTTAGTCCTGTATCCAAATGTCTTGATAGTTTTATCACCTTTCTATTAACCTGTTTTTATTTAGTCAAGTTTTAGTCCGACAAAAGTCTGAGCATTTTTAGTCAAAGACAACTAACCTAATTTGTAGTGCATCAGACTATATAGAACATGTTCAGTCAAACTACCGGTGAATTTTCGGAATATAGCGGAGGCGCCACCTGAATATAAGCCCAGCAGCTAAAGTTGAATGATGGTGGTACATGATAATAGCAGCGCCCCGCATGGACTATTAAGAACCGAAGGCAGGTGGTTATATTAATGTTAATTACACATATGTAAGGGTTGCGTAAGCACAGAGGGGAATTGTCTGGGGAAAGATGGCTTGTTTGAGGAAGCTCCCATTTTATTAAATTTCAACAAACAAGTTGCCATATTGTGGGCAAATAACGGATTCCAGTGGTTAGCATTTGAGTCACGCGCGAGTAGGCGGAGCAGAACAACATGTGCCTTGCTTTAAACTAGTAACTGTACTCACATAGCGTTTTGCAGACACCAAACTTTTTCAACTTTCAAACTTAACCGGATGCGCGCTCCCAGCGCACGTATGCGTCGGCAGGGATTCTAGCAGGTCAGTGGTTTTCAACCAGTGGTACGGGGGACGAGAACTGTACTCTTCGCATCTCGTAATGTCTGTCTGTTTCTTGCTCTCGTTCTGTCTCTCGATAAACACATGCTCGGTTCCAAACTTGTTACTTTTGCGCGCTACCTTGTCTCACTCTTTTCACGGCCTCAACCTTTTCCTGCTGGAGCCGCTGCCGCATTAAGGTGGGGGGCGCGGCGGCCATAGAGCCCATAGAGGTTAAAGTGCGTGGGACTGGTAACCTGTAAAATCCATAGATTTAGGAGGGTCCCGCTAGTGGCCGTGTAAGCTGTAAATCCATGAGATTTAGCGAGGTTCCCCTAGAGAAGAACGTTAGCTGTGAAAATCCATAGATTTATACCCGCACCTGTTATAAATATGAGCACAAGCAGCGTTCGAAAAATGGGAAAAAAGGCGCGGCTTTATAGTCCGAAAAATTACGGTAGTCTAGCAAACAATAATTTTTCATTTTAGTCAAACTTATTTCACAAATAAGATTATATCTTGTTCTTATTTGCATGAAAAACAAGGTTGAATGATTAAGCTTGCAGAGAGAGTATCGAGGATCAGGTTGTGGTGTTTTTACCAGCTGTGTTATGGCCACATTGCTTCCCTTCTGAATAAGACAATGCGATTCGCTTTTTCCTCCGCTCATTGCAAGCGAAAATGGGCGGCAAATATTCACATCGTTCCCTTTTCTCCCAGGCAGTGGTGAAGGCGTTAGACTATTTTACGTTGTCACTCATTTTGAACGGACAGGAATCGTAACATTTCCGTCGATAATCCATTATTATACCCGTCGAGTCTGTAACCTAGTGGTAATCTTACGCAACTCGTCACTCACTCACTCGCCCCTGAGGTCGATGTCCGGTGAGATAAATATATGTCCTTCCTACGTCTGTATGGCGTGTACGATTGGGAGAACGAAAGAAGGGGGGGGGGGTGTATTCGGTTAACGCGACCACTGCCCCCAAGCCCTGTTGTTGCCATTTGATTTTCTGTTAAATAAGGTTCGTTAGATCGTGAGTTAGACCCGAGTCTTCCTGACAGTTCTCTGTGTGCCGCTGCCCGGTGTAATTCAAATGCTGCCCAGCCGCAGCACCGGAAATGGAACTGCTGGGAGAAAAACTGACTATCAGAGATGTAACGTTATCTTTCATAATATTTCGTCGTCTCATTTTTCGTCAACGTAAGTAAAGAGAGATTTTGGCAAAGTTTTTATTTAGATTTTCGTCTCCTCCTTTTTCTTCAACGATATTGCATGTTGATTTCGTTGCAGTTATTGTTTACTGCCGTCTCGTCATCGTCTCGTTTTAGTCATGGAAATAAAGGTGGTTGACGAACAGATTTCCAGATACGAAATGAACACTAATCCAAGCCATGTTTTAGTGCCGTTTCCTCATCTGTTTCTCACGCATCTTCTTCTTCTCGCTCTCCAGAGGAGGAATCTGTTCGTGTTCTTCGACTCGGCCTATCAGGGCTTCGCCTCCGGCTCTCTGGATAAAGACGCCTGGGCGATCCGCTACTTCGTCTCCGAGGGCTTCGAGCTGTTCGTGGCTCAGTCCTTCTCCAAGAACTTCGGCCTTTACAGTGAGTGCACATCATACACGCATAAAAACAATGACATATTTATATATTCAAATAAATCTAAACATGTGTTGCAAACATTAAAACAAAAGGGACTTCAAGGATTGTATAAGTTTAAAATCAATTCATAGTCTGGGACCCTTTTCTAGAGCTTCATAGAGCTTATCAAGGTGTCCCATTTCACACATCTCCAATTTTTCTTGTGATGCTACCTGTAAGTTTAAAACTTTCAATAACTAAAATAAATGTGTTATCATTCATATGCACTCCTAAACTTGCATTAAACATAAAATATCAAGTGTCTGCTCACATTATAAACCGCAAAACACACTGATTGATGATATTTTGCACATACACAACTTTTTATCAGTGGTTACACGAATTATATCCATATTAACAAACAGGTGAAATACTGTTTTACACAAATGTGCCTTTTAACATGTAGAACTTAATGAAAGATGTAATAATAATCTTATTTTACTGATCCATCTATCAGTCTTTTTCAGTGTCACTACTTTTATACATCTTTTCACCACTTTAGCTCACCTTGAAAAACAGAAGCACGTCACTGTGACGTAGCTTCATGCCGTCGGCTCGGTCGAATGAATGAAGCCTTTTCCTCACCTGTAGGAGCTCAGAGCTGCCCCAGGTGAAGTCATTGTAAATAATCACCTTTACAGATGAGAGAGTTGGAAACCTCACCATCGTGGCTCAGGACGGAGAGAACCTGACCCGCATCCTGTCCCAGATGGAGAAGATCGTGAGGACCACCTGGTCCAACCCCCCGTCTCAGGGAGCGCGCATCGTCAGCAAGACCCTCAACTGCCCCGAGCTCTTCGCTGAATGGTACGCTCCAAACAAGATTTTGGACATATATAAAACAAAGAAAAGCAGGGAATATTAAGATAAAAGAATAAAAGCAGGCATTTTTGAGAGGCTGAAAACAACATTTTCTGCAGTTTTTGAATGAAAAATAACTAAACTAGGATTAGAATATTAAAATAGTTGGCAATTACTTTCCTGTGCATTGACACACATCTCCCTGCAGGAAGGGTAACGTGAAGACGATGGCGGACCGCGTGCTGCTGATGAGGGACCAGCTGAAGGGGAAGCTGCAGGCTCTGAACACCCCGGGGACCTGGGAGCACATCACCCAGCAGATCGGGATGTTCAGCTTCACAGGGCTCAACCGTAAGTGACACACACACTCACTCACTCACTCACTCACTCACTCACTCACTCACTCACTCACTCACTCACTCACTCACACACACTCACACACACTCACACACTCACACGCACACGCACACACATTCAAACTCACTCTCACACTCACACACACACTCAAACACACACACACACACACACACACTCTCACACACAGACACGCATGCACACACACACACACACACACACACACACACACACACACACACACACACACACACACACACACACACACACACACACACATACACTCACACACAAAAGTCTGTGAACATTCAGCACGCATAGTAGCATAAAACGTATAGTTGTGTACATGATTCCTAGAGCCAGTTTAAAAAGATTAAGTAAACACTTTGTTTGCAGCACATGTCACATTTAAAGCATTTGATTTCTGATCCACCTTCTTTAGCAGATGCATGACATCAAAATAATCTAATCAGTGATTCTTTGCATGCAGCATCGGCTCTTCTTCTTCTCTCTGTGTGACCCTCTCTGTGTTGTGGTGTGTGTTACAGCCAAACAGGTGGAGTTCATGATCAAAGAGAGGCACGTGTACCTGATGGCGAGCGGCCGCATCAACATGTGCGGTCTGACCAGCAGCAACATCGACTACGTGGCTCAGTCCATCCACGACGCCGTCACCAAGGTCCAATGAAGGCTCTCCAACCTCTGATTGGTTCACCCGCAGAGAGTCTGCAGTGTAGCCAATCAGGTTGAGGATGATTATCTGTGTGAATCCTTTGGGAGATGCAATGATTTTAGGGAAACACTTGAACGCACAGGTCTCACTGTCCCTCCATATTTAGAGTCATTTCACGTCACACAATGCTTCCTCTGTCACTGATAGCACTTCACTGGATTTCATAACGTATCCGTAGTGTCGATCAAATTAATGTAAATAGATGTTAGACGTCCTAATGTTTCCTGAAGATGCACTAAAGCACATCAGTGTGAGAATCCATATGTATATTTCACAATTGAATCATCATGCAGAAGTGTTTTTAATATTTAGTTCAGGCACATAAAGGACATGACAGTACGATGAAATGACAAGCTCACACACAAAAATATTAAATAAGAATATTAAATAAATAACAAAACAGAGTTAATATTATCCCTGCAATATTTTTAAATAACTGAAAACACACACATGACATGCAGCACATATTTATTAATCCCTATAATACCACTATGTTGTCCCATTTCCTGTTGTGTTGTGCCACCTTGTAACGGTTTGATAAGAAATTGGCATCATAATGTATTTTTTAGCAACACTCGATTCAGAAAACTCCCAGCTTTTAAAATATGTATTAGGAAGTAAGTACGTTTTGATTTCATCAGATAATGCCTCCGTCATGTGACCAGGTTAAAAGTAATTTAACAGTTAATGCATGTGCCTCATGTTGTTATGTTTGCCTTGTCACACCTGTGCAGCTACATAAACGACCACAACGGTTCATTTGTAAAGTCCACAACTCGACTTTGTGCCATCAGTGAACAAACTCTTCGTCCGTGTTGTGTTTCTCTCCGCCCTGCAGAGCTCTCACTGTATTACAGATGTTGTTATGACCTCAGAGCCACAGTAACACAATCCCTTATACCTGGCGTTGTTTGTAATGTTGCAGTATGTGCACTCATGCTGGAATAAATGATGAACCATAGGAAACAAGTCTTTGCTTTCTGTCTGTTTTTTACCTCACGATAAAACACGATGTCGCTCAAAGTCATAACAAATAAGGGATGTTCGCCTTGCATCAGCAATGTTGGACATCGTTCAACACCAGCTTTATTTTGATCATTTAAGTCGAAGTCTGGCAATTGTCTTCATTTGTTGTCATTCAAAACGCATGAGAAAACCAAAACCAGCAATATATAGGCCTCTATTAGGCCCTATATCTGTTAGGCCTCTATTCTATATCTATTCTATCTATATGGCGCTGTATAGGCCTAGGCAACATAATTGGTTACCACCAGTATTCGAATTACCCATTTGCTTTCGGGGGAGCCCTATTTTTCAGTGCACATCCTGCTCATGATCCTGCTACTAAATATGTCACACGCACGCTCTGCTGACTGCATCTTTTCTGTGTCCAGTTAAAAGGCAGACCATGGGCATCGTCAGGTTCGCTAGTGCACGCCGCGGCAAACTCGACCCTAACGCCGCTTACAGCCGGCCAACTAAAAGTTGTTCGGTTCATGTTGTAATTTTTAGACTCCTTTGCTTGTGAAACCAAAAGCTGTTTTCGTTTCGCCATATTTTTTATTACAAAGCCAGAGTTAAACAAAAATCAATATAAACATTTCAAATACCGCGCCGCTATCGCCGCCGTAACCATAGCAACGTAAGTAGCGTAAAGAATGCAACGCTGCCACGTACAGATGGCAACACCCAGAAATATTCACAAATATAAAACAAATATTCAGAAACTGTAATGAACAATGACTATTTAATTCGAGAACTTTTATTTACAGAAATTTAACATTTCTAATCTGTGAGACACACATATACACTTTTTTTGGGCTCCCCCCCCATTTCGAACACTGGTTGCCACTGAAGACGTAAATCTTTGTTTAACAAATGTCTCAAGTATCTCATATTTGATCTTCAAAAATGTTGAATATTTGCATAAAAGTTTAACAGTTAGAAGGTGTGGTTTAGGCAAATGTTCCTTAAACCGGAGTAAAGATGCATTTACTGAAACTATTTTCCACCGGAAGTTAATATACCTTTGGTGCTTCATGGTGTATTTCCAGCAGTATAGTGTGTGTGTTCATAGGAAGCAAATGATGCTCACTGACGTCAAAAGATTATTAAAAACACAAAAATGTATGTTAACATTTAAGCAGCATGTTGTCACTGGTGACAAATATCACCTACAGCTGTCAGATCAATGTATTAAATAAGTTTAAAGTAACATAAGATGGAAATACTTAAAGATGGCCATTTCTACTGATCATAATTCCATTGTTGAGGTATACTATAATAGATTTATATTGTTCAATGTTCCAAACTCACATTGGTTTCTCATACAGCATCTCTGTATAGTAGGCCTATGTGTATTCACTCTCTGTCCTACACGGCTTGTTGTGTGGGCTCCCCTGTGGGCTCCCTCTGAGCCCACTGTGCTCTGATTGGTCAGCTCGCCCACTCTGTTCTGATGAGTCCACCACCGTTACAGCGGAACATCAGTGATTATATGTTACAATGGCGTTTGTTAGTAACCAGAAAATGACACCAGTAATGACAAACAGATGAGAATGCTGCGTGGGGTCTGGGCGCCGTGTTGGCGGGGCTCGCTGCTGGAGCGGTCAGTGTGAGCTGGATTCATTTCCTGCTTGCTGGGAGACAGCGAGACAGCGCGAATGAACGCGGGAAGGGGGGGAGGGGGCTGAGAGAGAGAGAGGGAGGCTAGGAACAGCATAGACAGGTCTTTTCTGTGTTAGAGTTTTACTCGCTACAGGGTGTACTTTGAGGGTTTGTGACTCTGCAGACCGTTTACATGCAGAAAAAGCTACATAACACACGAAGGGGACGGGTAATAACCGGAAAAGCATGACATGGGACCTTTAAGCTGCTCAGTTTACAATCCCTGTAACTATACACTAACTTTTTAAAACTTTTTTTGTTGTTTCGGATCACAATTTAACTTTAGTGTACATATACATATGTAGTTAAATAGTTTTACAGAGTGGTCCGTCGAAGGGCGTATCAGGGTAATATTCGCTTTCCG